>NC_052056.1:118451388-118718888 GCF_903992535.2 Arvicola amphibius
ACGTCATTAGTGGGGCTAGAGGTACCAGCACTACTTTGTGCAGCTAGCTGCATTTCCTGGCATCAGTAGCTGCTGGGCTTGTGGAATTTCATCTGAGGATAAAATTATGATGGTAAGGCTATTTGTTACTCTTCTCTTTGCTGTGTGTGTGTGTGCATGTCTGTATGTGTGTGTGTGTGTATTTGTGCATGCACATGCATGTGTGTGCATGCATGTATGTGTATATGTGTGTGCATACACGTGTTTGTGTGTGTTTGTGAATGCACATGCATGTGTGTGCATGTCTATGTGTCTATGTATGTATGTGTGTGTATGTGTGCGTGCACGCGTGCTAACTGTGGCAAAGGTTTTATGATAGATGGTTTTCACTGTAGTGTATGGAAGTGGCTATAATATGATCACTACAGACAAGTGGTATTTGAGCTGACTCACAAAATCCCCACAGGTAAGAGCCAATGGGGACAACGGTAAGGACCACAGAACAGAGACAGATCATCCGAGGCTCTGGGCTGTTCCTGCCATTTACTGTGTCATATTGAGAGAGATCCATGCTTCTCAGTTTCCCCATCTCAACCAAAAGCGCACTGGCTTAGCCATTTGATGGCACATCTCAGTTCTTCAAGGGCAGGAAGTAGACAGGTCATAGTCTTCTCTTTATTTATTTTTTGCTTTCCTTCTTTCTTTTTTATGCATGTGGGGGTGTTTTTGAGATGAGGGTTCATTCCATAGCCCATGCTAGCATGGAGGTTCAGGCTAGCCCAAACTTGGGATTATCCCACCTCTGCCTGCCATGTGCTTGGATTGTAGCTGTGCACCACGGCACCTGGCCCTATGCTTCTCTGTTAACGTGTGTGTGTGTGTGTGTGTGTGTGTGTGTGTGAACATTCACGCATGCTGACCTCACAGGCTTGCCCCACCATGCCTAATTTATGTGGTTCTAGAGATTCAATACAGAGCTTTGTGCTTCATGTTAGGCAAGAGCTCTTCAGATTGGATTCCATCCCAGAGGCCTCTTATCTGGCCTCTTCCCAGAAGGACCCCACTGCCGGTGTGTTCACATGGACTCAAGGACAGATGCCATGATACATGACAGATAAGACTCAACCTTGGGAGAGGCGAGAGAGAGAGGCAGGGACTCTAGAAGAGTCTGTCAAGAAGGACCTGCTTTAGACTCTGCCCAACGATTGCCAAATATGCATGGTTCTGGGTTTCCAGTTTCCAGAAGAAGATGGCAATCTTAAGTTTCACATGGCATCTCCTTATGCCTAAAAAATAATTTACTTAAAAACAATGAAATACTTTAACTTATAAAATCCCAACATGTAGGGGCTAAGATCTGTTCACTGGTCCAAATTAAACGTGTCTGGATCAAACAAACTTAAAAGAATGCTTTCAGCTTTGGAAATAAAGATATTCTGTGTCAGGGATCAGCACACACTGTCCCTGCACGGAGTTAGACAGGGAAGACTTCAGATTCTGCAAGTCTCTGTTGTCAGCCATCCGGTTGTTCCCACACAGGGGGACCCACACAGACCACTTAGAGAAAGAATTGTGCTCTCTTTTGATAAAACTATTTACAAATTAAATTTAAAGGGGAGGAAAGATACATTTGACCCTTGCCCATACTTTTCCGGCCTTGCTGTCAGTGATGGACCTCCTGCAAGTGATCATTGGAAACAGTGGGGCTGGAGAGATGGGTCAGTCAGGAAAGTGCATGTCTGAGTTTCATCCCTGCACTTCAAAAGCCAGTCATGGTGGTGTGCTTGCAATGCTGACCTCGGGGAGGCGGAGACAGGTGGAGTCTTGGTTCTGCCTAGATGCGCAGCTTACCATATTTGGCTCATTGCTAATGAGAGATTTGGTCTAAAAATTACATCTGAAGTTTGGTACCCAAATGTGCCCTCTGGCCTCTGCATTTACCTTCAGGTGCACACACACACACACACACACACACACACATACACACACACTTTTTAACTAATAAATTTTTGGAAATTCTTTGGAAAATGGCTAACACCACAGGCCACCTTTATTCCTTGTGTCCACATCAGGACACTGGCCTCAGTGCTAACGGTGCCCCGCTCCTTGTTTCACTGCGTGGGTTTTTATGATCAGCAGTCACACTGATGAGTTTGTGGTCATGATGGCCCATCATGCACACTCACCGTCGGCTCATGAGGATGTGGGAAAGGCTGCTTGGATTTCTGATACCATCTCATTCCTGTGTCGGGAACATCTGGGTCCAGACTCTGCAGTAGTTTCGCCGGGAAATGGTAGAAAGCGTGACCACGTCCAGGGCACAGTCTCTGGATTAGTCAAAGCAGCGTTAGGAAGACAGACCACAAGGCCACCACCAGGCTGGTGTCCCTGCCTGGGTCCCAGGGACAAGCCTGCCTCTGTTTCCCAACAGATGTGTGCCTGAGGCAAGTAGAGTAGGGAAAGTGAGCTCCTTCCCTTCAGAGCCCACAGGGTTGCCTCATTTCCCCACCATCCTCAACTGACCTAAATGAGAATTCTAGAAAAAAAGAAAGTACGCATTGATAAAGGGTGAATGGGAGTTTTCTCTACCCACTTGAATATAGTCTTCTTCTTCTTCTTCTTCTTCTTCTTCTTCTTCTTCTTCTTCTTCTGCTTCTGCTTCTGCTTCTGCTTCTGCTTCTGCTTCTGCTTCTGCTTCTGCTTCTTCTTCTTCTTCTTCTTCTTCTTCTTCTTCTTCTTCTTCTTCTTCTTCTTCTTCTTCTTCTTCTTCTCCTTCTCCTTCTCCTTCTCCTTCTCCTTCTCGTCTCCTTCTCCTTCTTCTTCTCTTTCTTTTTTTTCTTCTCCTCCTCCTCCTCCTCCTTCTTCTCCTCCTCCTTCTTTTTTTAGTTTTTAATTTTATTTTGTGTGTATGGGTGTTTTGCCTGCATGTATGTATATGCACCATGTGCATATGGTACCCAAAGAGGCCAGAAGCGGGCATGGGATTTCCCTGTAGCAAGACTGAATGGATATTTGTGGGCTGCCTTATGTGGGTGCTGGAAGCTGAAATCAGGTCTTCTGCAAGAACAGCAAGCTTCCTTTACTTTAAACACCCAACCAGTCACCATTATTTTTTTTTGTACAAGCTGAGTGAAGGACTGACTTGGTGAAAATCTGGTGTTACCATAGCCATCACAGGGCTACAAATGGACCTGCTCCTGCTCAACCCGAAGGGAACAGGGATCAACGGGAAGGATCCCAGAAGCCCTTGTGTTGCTCAGAGTGGGAAGCACGTTTGAGCCTCCTGAGATCCGGGATTCTTGCCATCCTTCCTTCCCTCTGGAAGCTCAGCTTCTTGTCTCTTTCTGTAGAGAAGTGTCTGTTTTGGTTGCCACACACTCCCCAGCACAGTAGTGTGGCACATAGCCTTGTCTCAGCTTAAAACAGGCACCTGTCCCCTGGTTACACATAGAGGTGTGGTGGGCCCCGTTAGGACTATGAAGGGATGAACTCACCAGAGGTAGAGTGGGAAGGAAGGACCCATGTGGTCTGTGGGACACAACAGATATCCAAGAAACAGCGGAGCCATTTTCATTCTTCCTCTTCTCTTCCGAGTTCTACCAACCTCTTACTTCCCTTCGTCCTCCTCCTTTCTCTCTTCTTTCTTCCCTGGTGGCTTTGTCTTCATACTTCTAATATTAAACATCAGCGTTGTTAAATGTTAATAACATTTGCATTACAATCAGCCTCATCCCCATTCATCAAAGTTTCCTCCTGGCTTTTGAATGAAAAGAAAAGAGAAAAATAATTTTCTCTCTACACATGTTTTTTTTTAGAAAAAGCCTCACTCATTCTTAGCAGCGACTGAGCAATGACTATTCTCCCATGAATCTAGCGAGCTGAGCCGTGACAATGACTGTCTGAGCTGAGGCCATCCCTCACCTTGCCCCAAGCCCCTTGAAGTCACTGATAACAGCACACATTTGGTCTATTTTTCTATAGATGTCTGTGTCTTAGGTAGGGTTTCATCTGTTGCTGTGAGGAAACACCAAGACCAAAAAAAACACGATGGGAAAGCAAGGATCTATTCGGCTCACACTTCCACACTGTAGTCCATCACTGAAGGAAGTCAGGGCAGGAACTCAATCAGGGCAGGAATCTGGAGGCAGGAGCTGATGCAGAGGCCATGGCGGCTGCTGCTTACTGGCTTACTCCCCATGGCTTGCTCAGTTTGCTTTCTTACAGAACCCAGGACCACCAGCCCAGGGATGTCCCGTCCACAATGGTTTGGATCAGTCCTTAATCCAGCCTACAGCCTGATCTTATAAAGACATTTTCTCAACTGAGGCTCCTTCCTCTCAGATGACTCTAGCTTGTGTCAAGTTGACATAAGACTAGCCAGGACAGCCCATAAGCAGAAGTGTCATTCCTGGGCTGGGTGGTTCCTCAAGAGACACAAGAGGTTCCTCTGACCTCTCTTTGTCCAACAGGAGATCTTTCTCCCATAGGTCAAATTAGCTCATGGCTCAGTGGACTCCGGTAAGTGCCCTCAAAGGCTCTGCTCTTGTTCTCATGAAACGGCTTAGCCTGTAAAACCCAAACAGAGATGTGTCCTTGTTATACCTTTACCTGTGCGAATGCTCCACAGCCAAGGCGTAGCACTGCAGGGGAGGGAAGGCAGGCTGGCCTCAGAATAGATACCATGTGACTCCTGGAATTCGGAGGCTTCTATTTCCACTGCCCTTGTGGGCCTTGTTTTCAGATCCTGGTCGCTGGGTCTTTGTTAGTACATGCTAGCATGGCCAAGGCAGCCACTCCACTGTCAACCGCCAACAGCCAGAAGAAGAAGCACCTTCCACTCGTGCCTGAGGCTTTGCTGAGACTCCTGGAGCGGAGATGGGCGACTTCCTCCATGAAAACAGGACCTGAACAATAGTGCTTTTGTGCAGCTTGGGAGCTGAGTTCTGCCCAGTCTGGATCCAGCCGGCTAGAGCTTAGGAGATGGGTGAGGTGCTGTTGGTTAGGCCCCTGTGTGAAGGCTGCAGTAAGAAGGATGCCAAGAGCCACAGGACTGGCTTCAAGCGAGGTGTGATCCTGGGGTCGCCGTAGACTGGTCCTCTGGGTCCTTATGCCTGGGGGCTGCGATCAAAGCTCTCTTCTCAGGTGCAACTTCAGAGGAGACTCAGAAAAGCATGGGTATCACACCACTCCAAAGCTGCTGTTTCCAGGCATGAGCCTGAGCTTGTCTGCAAGGCTACCCAGCCAGCTGCAGGGTGTTTTCCTAACACTCTCTGCTGCACACAAATGTACATATGCGTGCACACACACAAACATACACACACACAGCCATAAAGACAAGAGCAAAGACAAGGGGCCAGGGAAACTGTTTGACCCAGGAAGCCGGAAAGATCTGAGAGAGCACACGCGACACACGGTGCCTGGACGAAGGCCTGCTGTGTCTACCCTGCCTGGGGCCTGCAGCGAGGCAGATGGTGTTGAGCAATTCAGGGGGAAGGATTCCATTGTGTTTGTGGCTCGTTCTGACTTTGACCAGCTGGAGGCAGAGGCCCAAGGAGGGGGAACCTCAGGAACCTCAACCGAGAGAACGTCAGTAGCAAGCCACCGATTTGAGCAATAGATAGTCAGCGCTATGTGGATGTTATGCTCGGATGATGTAAACATCAAAGACCGATCCAAAAAGAGATGCGGGGGAGGATGTTATTTTCAGACCCGAAACACTAAAGGAATGAGGAACATGAAGGAGCATTGCTAACTGGCATTTGTAATAGATTCTATTTAATATCCTGTTTAACCCTTTCCCATTCCAACTTACTGCCCTCCATCCTGAGATGCAACCATAAAGGCTCAGGAAATAATACTGGGCAAGGGCATTCACTTATCCAAAGGATTTAGCCTGGACCCCAGGCCCTGGGTTCAAAGTCTTGATTTGAGCCAAAACCCTGTCTCATGAGCCGGTCGAGTAGATGGGCCATAAAGAGGTGCGGAGCACCCGTTTTCCTGGCGGGGTTGGTGATCTGATGAGAGGATTGGCTCCCGTGGGGCCCAGTGGATGAGAAGGTTGCGCCACAGTGAGAGACCACAAAGGATCACCTCCAGAGAGGCCACACCAAAGTAGCAACAGCACCAAAGCCCGTGGAACTTAGCAGACACCCAAGGTGTGGAGGGCAAGGGAACTCACTACCGAGGGAGACTGCGGAGTCAACCTAGGGGGCTTTGGGACCTGGTTTCATACCAGAGTGTGAATCCACAGAGAAAAACAAGAAGTTACTCCGTGGCTTCCAGCGACCCTGTTTTACTGTGAAATGAATATTTACGCTAAATACTTCAGTCTCCCAAAGATCTTTAATTTATTTAGTTCCCACCTTGAGAGTGTTTGATATTTGGTGTTTCAGCTGCTCTTCAAGACCGAGTCTTTTGCCAAGGCTAGAGAAGAGAGGTGAGGTAAGATGTACATTATGATAATCCTAGTGTGTGTGCTCATGTGTGTGCACTTGCGTGTGGAAGCCTGATGCTGACCTCCTCTATAGCTCTTTATCTTGATATACCCCCATATATATATATATATATATATATATATATATATATATATATAATATCTTACTATACCTCCCCTATAACATTATATATGTATACACACACACACACATATAAACATATAAACTTCGCAAGCATTATATAATTTTATTTATAATTCTATGCCGGCCCAGGTAAATGGCGTTGCTGATAATCCTCAATCTTCCTCAGAAACAGATATATAAAATGACTTTTTCCCAGACGCTAGGTGGGCAGGGGGACTGACCTAAGACCTTCGGGAGATGGAAGCACGGAGCCTTGCCCCTCCTTTGCCCATCTTCCCATCACAGTAGGGACATGCTGGGACAGAGTGTATCTCTCTGGGGGTGGCTTACCTGAGTCCCAAAAGTACACCATGGAGTTGGGTGCTGCTCATGGAGTCATGGGTGCTGCTCATAGGTGAATCCACCCTGTGTTAAACCCTCTCTCTGGTCAAGATGTGGGACGCTTCCATCTTCCAAGTCAGATAATGGCTGACCCAGGAGTCTGACTATACCCATTTAGCGGATGGGAAAGGTGAGGTGCAACCTTGCCCCGACCCAGTCCTTTACCACACTGTCCTGGGAGGCTGAACTCAATCTTTGGCACTCGCAAGGATGTTGGGCTAGGTCAGATGTTAGGAGGCTTTAATGTGCCATTAAAGGTGACTTTTATAAATGAAGAGCTCTCTGAGTGGGAGCGCTTAGAGACAGCAATTGGAGTTTAAATAATAGATTCCCGGGGACTGGGCTGTCTGTCTTCTGCTTGCCACTCTCCTGGCGCCTCTGAGTCACTGTAGATGCCGTGGTCACTTGGCTTCCTTCTCCACCACTCTGGGCCACAGGAATGGTGCAGAAAGAACAGCTAGGGCTCTGCTGGCACTTGGGGACAGCATCCTTGACTTCTCTTTTCCCCTATCATGGGGGAAATCACAAGACACTGTGTAAAGGGCTCTATCAGTTTTACAAAGGGCAGAGAGGTATGTCCAAAGCTAAATCTTTCAGTTTGAGGAAATTCCATTGGACCCCATGCTTCTCCCTATAGCGAAAACAACTAGTAGATAAGTGAAGAAAATAGTTTTTTTTTTAAAAAAAAAAAAAAAGAAGTCATGTGATCTTGGGGCAATTGTCGTCCAAGCACTTGGAAAGCGAGGCAGGAGGATCAGGGTCATTTTCAGCTATATTGAGTGTTCAAAGCCACTCTGAGCTTCATGGGACGCTGTTTCAAAAAAAATCTGTTAATAATTTATTTCCTACTAGATCTTATTTCTATAAACAAGCATGCAAAGTTGATATTTCAAAATTCAGTCACTGGAGGGGGTCTCGAGAATGATCACAGTGTGTGAGTCCCCACATCCGCAGATTGCTAAGCATTCTACCTCATCTTCCTTGAGTGAAAAAGGCCAAACTTTATTTTATGTGTATGTGTGCTTGCGTGCATTTGTGTCTGTGCATCACAGTGTGCAGTTCCGGAGGGGGCCAGAAGAGGGCATCAGATCTCCCTGGAACTGGAGCTACAAATGGTTGTGAGCCTTCATGTGGGTGCTGAGAATCAAACCCAGGTCCTCTGGAAGAGCAGCCAGTGCTCAGGACCACTCACCATCTCTCCAGTTCCCTCCGTTCTGTTTTTTGAGATGTGCTCTCTTGCTGGACCTAGAGCTCAATTCTTAGGCTAGGCTGGCCCAAGAACTCCAGAAAAACTCCTATCTCCCCATTCCACCCCAACCCTGGGGTCCCAGATGGTTCCCCATCCCAGACTTATATATGGGTTCTGGGGATTGAACTTGGGTCCTCCTGCTCGTGCGGTAAGCGCTTTGCCCCCTGAGCCACCATCTCACTATGCTCATGTGGTTTTTTTTCCCCCTGTGATTTTTAAACATGGTTGCATCTCACTAGCCCAATCTGTCTCATTTTCCAGATGTGCGTCGCATCCCCAGAAGCCCACCTCCTGTGCCATTAAACAGTCTTTTATTGTGGCCGTTTGTAAAGGCTTAAGGGCCCATTTCCTGGAGACATTATAATTTATCAATAATCCCTTGTTGTGGGCATCTGACTCGAATGGTTTCTGCTGTCACAGGTGCTTTCGCCATGGGCATCCTTGCATGAAAGCTTTGGGGGTTTGTGATTCCCCTGGGAAAGGTGCTTGCTGCGAATTTTCTGTATTGTCGACTTCAAGACTGGCTCTCTTGGTGGATGGAAGTCAAACTCTTCTCCATCATAGCTTATCATCAGGGTCATAGCCCCCAAAACCCTGGCCTCAGACTGAATGTTTCTAATTATTAAAAGTAAAGAAGCAAAACTTGTTGGCTTGAGAAGTAAAGACAGAAGTCACCCTCAGGTCGGCTTTACTTTATCTCTGGGGAAGTTGACTGTTTGTGCCTTGGACTCATGTTGGCTGCAGGTCTGTGTCTGCCTATACGGGTCTGCTAATATATAAGTGATCGCATACACTTGGGCAAAGGCCATGCTAAGTACGGCCCATAGATTTAACAAGAGAAGCAGGGTTCAGCAGGTGGAGTTCTTCCATTGCGAAACTGTGTCTTTTAGGTGTTGGAAACAGAACTGGGTTGGTATAATGCCCTGAGATTGAACCCCTGGGACACTTGTAATCTCAACACTTGGAAGGTAGAGGCAGAAGGTAGATTATAAAGAATGAATAAAAACAATAAATAAAAGGGAATTTTGGAAATTTTAAGCTTTTAGAAATTAATTTCTATTTATTTTTTATGTGCGTGGATGTTTGCCTTCATTTGTATATGCACCACATGGGTGCAGTGCCCTTGGAAGACAGAAGAGGGCATCAGATCCCCTAGAACTGGAATTACAGGTGGCTATAAACTGTCATGTGGTTGCTGAGAGTCCCAAATCCTGCAATAGTAACGAATACTCTTAACCAATGAGCCATCTCCCCAGCCCTACTTTCAAACTCTTTATGTATTTAATACTTACTCAGTGACCAAACCACAGAACTAGCTGATGCCCTGTCTGGTCATCCTTAAGAAGAGTCACAGCCTTGGGGCAGACCCATAACAAGTTAGCACAGAGTGTGTGACCACACCTCATATGTGTCTTAGGCAGTGAGATCAGTTAGTGCCCCAAATTCTCTGCCCACAACTGAAGGAAAGCTGCAAATCTAACTCCATCAGGGCAACCAAGCAAACCTTGTTCATCTCTGTGTCTTAAAGGAGAACAATAGGCATACTGGCCGAAGAACAATGGGGATGTTTCTGGCAGTGTTGAGTGGTGATGGAACCCAGGGCCTTGTGTGTATAAGGCAACCCCTGAGCTGTATCCCCATGGAGAATAGACAAGTGATGATTTTAACACAGAGACAAAGTCAAAAATCAGCTGGTTAGGGCGGGGGTGAACAAGAAGCCGGGAAAAGAAGCTCAAGGTTTTGACCAGGAAAATTATGCCCAGATAGCAACAATATTCCTCTGGAGGCAAAATTAACCCCAGGGAAACCCTTTGTAGTGGAGATTTCTGTCTCTTCGTTGACATTTTGTTGTATATCTATCTCTGAAATACAAGTTCAGACAGAAGATCTGTCCCTTCCTGAGGACCGGAGTGATACAGGCTCTAAAATGACACTGTCTTCATATGGGTCATCTTTAGGGACATTGTGGGCTCTCACAATAGGATGGGTGTGTTTTTTTTTAATGGGTCTATATATCTCCAATATCAACTCGGTAAAATTTAGAATTGCCTTGGAGACATACACACTTCTGATGTGCCTGTGAGGATGCTTCTAGAAACAGAAGTTAACTGAGAGAAGACCCACCCTGGATGTGGACAGCATCATCCCCTAGGCTGTGTCCTGAGCCCAATAAAAGGAGAAAGAGGGTTCTGAGCACCAGCGTTCATCTCTCTCTGCTCTGGCTCCACAGTCAGACGCATGTTGACCAGCCACTTTCATGCTTCTGCCTCCACTCCTTCCCTGACATGACGGACTGTACCCTCAAACTGTGAGCCCAAGTGTACCTTTCTTTATTTGAGGTCTTTGCCAGTGGTGAAAAGAGCCATTCATGCGGTGACCATGATGGAGATCAACTCCTACTTTCCGCTTCGATATCGCTTTGGTCACGGACAGATTCTTATTTGTTAGATAGGCTATTTAAAGGCATCTCTGGGAGTCACAGTCTACTGGACACTCCCCACTCCACTCTTCAGGACTGTGGCCATAATGCAGAGGGTTTGGAGGCCATGGGCTGGTTGTAAAGCTACATTAGCTCCTTGGCCATTCATCAACAAAGCTGAGTTATTCCTGGAGCGGTCACACCTTCTGTCATGGTCTAGAGTGACCACTGGGCATCTAGCAGGGCATATGCAGGACTCTTTACCTTGCTCGATTGTCCACATGCCACTCTGGAGTCTATGGAGTGTTCTGAGACTTCACGGGCTCAAGCGCAGGGACCTAGAATCTCTAACTCATGGGTCAAGGTCTTCCAGTCAGCCCCTCTTCTCTTCCGTTCCCTCACTGTCTCTGCTTTAGGTTAATCATAGGATGCCTTCTAAATACCTGGGCTCCGCTGAGAGAGGAAACAATAATGGGTGTCGAGTTGATGAGTAAAACCTGAAAGGCAGCCTTGCACTCAGAACCCATCTTTCATGTGGGGTGTCTGGGAGAGCTGAGGCCATTTCACTCTTAGAATAATAAATTGCTGGCCTTGGGTTTGACAAGAGACCCTGAGCTATCACACCAATAATATGAGCAACAAAGTAAAGAAGGAAGTTGGATTTCATCAAAGTTAAAGTGTTTGTGCAACAGTTATCAAGAAACCAAAATCTACAGAAGGGGGGAAACTCCTTTGCGAATCATTCTGATAGGGGATTCTCATGCGTAGCATATAAAACGTACCCAAAAGTAACAACAAGACAAACAACCCATTCTTAAATTGGATGAAAGACTTAAATAGACATCTCTACGATTATACAGATGAATGCTAATTATTCAGTAAGAGTGACATTAGGACATGCAGACATAAGGACAATGGAGTGTCCTCATACACTTCCTTTGTCCAGTGGCAGTGGCTGAATCAGGGCATCACATGCACCAGGTAAATGCTCTACCATGGAGCTACATCTCCAGCCCATATGGTTCCATTTGACAAGGAGAAAATCAGGACTCAGGGGGTTGAGGTGACTTGCTCAGTTGCTCATCAACCAAACAGCACTGCTGAGATCTGAGCCCATAGTCCTGTGTGACTCCAGGGAGTATGGCACATGCTGTGACCTGCTGGGCCTCTTAGTTGCTTTTCTGTTTCTGTAAAAACACCCTAGAAGAAAGCAATGGAAGAGAGGCAGATTGGTTTTAGCTCACACTTCACAGTGCAGGTCTTCATGGCAGGGAGGTCAAGGTGTCAGGGACTGGAAGCAACTGGTCAGAAATAAGCACGCAGCTCGTGCTCGGCATGGTCTCCCCACTCCTGTCCTCTGCATCTCCTGCCCAGAGAATGGTCCCACATACACTAAAACTAGGTCTTCATGGTGGTTTGAGTGAAAAGGGCCCCATAGGCTCATGTGAATATTCGGTCCCCATTTAGTGGAACTGCTTGGGAAGGATTAAGAGGTGTGGCCTTGTTGAAGGGGGTATGCCTAAAGGCTCACACTACTCCCTTTCTCCTCCCACTCTCTGTGTCTCCAACTTACAGATCAAGATATGAGCTCTCAGCTGTTCTTGCTGCCACCCCTTTGCTCTGCCATCATCGACTCTAGCCCTGTAAAACTGTACGGCACAATGGAATGCTTTCTTTAATAAGCTGACCTTGTCATGGCATTTCATCACAGCAATAGAAAAGTAACTATGTCAGTCTCCCTCCATCAGTTTATGTAACCAAGACAATGCCACACAGGTACGCCCACAGGCCCATCTCCCCAGTGAGTCTGTTTTTTTTGTCAAGTTAAACATTAACAGCAACCATCACAGTGAGCTTCCTGACTGCGTAAGATTATGACACCAATCTCAGGGGGCCATGGACATCGTTGGCAAGAGACTGGGCAGAAGAGTGTAAGCAACTTTGTGTCCGATATTGATGGCATCCAGACTCAGCTTTGGCAGTATCTGGAGAAAAGGAAGAGGGTCGCAGTGAGAAGATTCTTCTCCTGGGTGGGAGAGGGTACTGCACGGTGTCTACCCTCTCCACCTGTGACCCAAAGCTCAATTCCATCATAGCTTGCCCTGGAGGACCAAGGAGTTTATCAAGCTTACTTATAGAGCATTAGTGAAGGGTTACTTGTTGTAGAATATTATTTAAAGATATGTTATGCTTGTTTATGTCATGGAACATTTATTTAATGATGCGAAGATGTATTGCATTCTTTTATGTTGCATTTGTTTAACTCTGTGTAGCTTTCTTACTTTGCCTGTCTAAAACACCTGATTGATCTAGTAAAGAGCTGAATGACCAATAGCAAAGCAAGAGAAAAGTTAGGCAGGGCTGGCAGGCAGAGAGAAGAAATAGGAGGAGAAATTAGGGAAGACAGTGAGGAGCAAAAAAAGAAGGGACCAGCCACCCAGCCACCCAGCCACCCAGCCAGACACAGAATAAGAAGAAAAGAAAAGGTATATAGAATAGAGAAAGATAAAGGCCCAGAGACAAAAGCTAGATGGGATAATTTAAGTTAAGAAAAGCTGACTAGAAACAAGTCAGACTAAGTCCAGATATTTAAACGTAACAGTAAGTCTCTCTATATATTTATTTGGGAGCTGGGTGGTGGGCCCCTCAAAGAACCAAAAGAGTTAAAAACAAAACAAAACAAAACAAAACAAAACAGCCAACAACAGTTATGATCTGAGAGCAATGGACCCCAAAGCCGCCACAACAGAAAACCTTCACCCAGCAGGGCTGATGGCTTTCCCACGGTGTGCAAATGGAGTCCTCTTCTAATAACCTAGCTTAGTACCTAGCCTAGACCTTGAGAGCAAGAGAAACTAGGGAACAATTACATACCCATGTCTGGAAGGAGTGACTGGACAATCAAGTGAGAGCCCAGTGACCCTTCCTGTCCCTCTCGTCTCTGGGGGTCTCTGGGTCTGGACGGTGATAGACTCCCAGAAGCAGAGATGGCTGATGTCATAAAAATGGCTCCGTCTGGCTCAGAAGATCATGCTTTACAAAAGCAGGTCATCCATCATCTTGTTCTGCAGGCATGTGTGTCTGGGGTCTACGGAATTCCAAACAACCCGAGCTGGAAAGCACCGTGGCCTTGTTTACCAGATGTTTGAGAGTGTGCTATTCCCGCCCTCCTCATGTCAGAGCCCTTGGATGAGAGTCAATGGCACTGATATCCTTGCTGCTACTAACAACACCGCCCTTTCAGCTGTGAATGCGAGGTTCTGCACAGCGAGCTCCCAGCGAATTGTCTCGTTCTAGATGTGTCCAGATTGTGTCAGCGGCGCTGTTTCTGGATGCGATGCCTGCCTGGCTCAGGGATGACAGAGAAGCAGAATCACACAAGAATATGATGCAAACATCGTGGAATGGTGGCCCCCAAAACACGTATCTGTCCAGAAACTGAACGTGATTTGATATGGAAATAGGAAAAATAGGGTCTTTTGTGGGTGATCAAGTTAAGGGATTTGAGATGGGGTGTCTTGGATTCAGGAGAGTCCTAGGTCCTCTAACAGGTGTCTCCATAAAGAGAACTACAGAAGGAGATTTTTTAACATAGGCAAGGGAGAGACGGAGACAAGCCCTGTGTCTGTGGGTCAAGGGGTTCTGAGGTTGCCCGCTGCCACCAGGGGCTGGAAAGGGTCATAGGACAGATTTTTTCCTCATGATCTCAGAAGAGCATCCAGGCCATGGCCTCCCATCTCCACAAGTGTGAGAGACTCCTGTTGTTCTAATCCATTCAGTCTGTGGTAGTTTGCTAAGGCAGCCTAGAAAACTAAGATGTTAGTGAGGTAGGATTTGAACACATATGCCAGCCCAAACTCTTTCTACTAACCCGTAAATCCCACATTCCAAAGCAGCTCTGTCGTTCCTAGAGCATCAGCTCAATTCATCATTCTGCGTTCATCATCAAAAACTACACTCATTTACATAGGCAGGGGAGGGTACAGAAAGAAGGAGAGAAAGTGGGGGGAGACACATCCCAAAGACTTCTTCATCCATTTTCTTAATATGATTTCTATTTCCCAAAAGCTAAAAAGAAAAAGACATGTAAATCGCATCAGTCACTCGAGCTCGAGCCAGGCAGACTGTGTTGTGAAAGAATTTAGCCTTGAAATGCAAAACCAGAGCCATTAAATCCCTCCAGCGTTTGTGACAATATTTGATTAGCATGGAGCCTCTTATTCCTCCCTTTCAGACAATGTGGAGAAGGCAGGGAGTCACTCTGCCCTTCGTTTGACGTGACTGTGGAGGGTTGGAGAGCCAGAGGAAACACTAAACCTGCATGGCTTGCTCTCATTATCCAGTTAGTTGGAAACCCAGAAATAGTCCAGATTTCTAGGCCTGCAGTTGGGATCTTCTCGAGGTTTGCAATGCTCTGACCTGAGTTTCCTTTACTGGAAATGTCTACTCCACCCTAAACACCACCCAACAGACTCCTGCGCATACTTCAAAACCCAGTCTCCATGAGATGGAGACTTTTCTAACACCATAATCGCCTACTAAAAAAAAAAGTTCCAATTATCCCACTCTTTGTACACACACTAAGGCTTGCATGAATCCCAAACACACCCTGAATGGTACTTCGTGTTATTTGATTCTTTGAGAGTAAGTCTCTCCCTTTTTACAAAGATCTTTTTACTTCAAAGCCCAAGGAGTCCACGGGAGGACTTCAAGGGAAACTATCAGCTCTAGAAATTATTTGCAATGTAGTTTGCAAATGTTTGGGGGTCAGGGATGTCACAGCCTGGTGACTCTCTTCAGACTTTGAAGGCCGAAATACATTAACAGCCCCGTACACTTAGTAACAATTCTCTCATCTTTGCCACCTCTGTCACCAGGGGCAGCACCTGGCCCACGTGCGGAAAAACTTTCATCATTGCATAAAAATTTGATAGAAATAATTAAGACGGCATGGGAGCAAAAGCGATATGTATCCGTCCTGGAGGGGGGGACCTCCAAATGCAATTGTGTTTACTGTGCTCTTGCTGGCTGATGCTTTTCTGCTGGGTTGGACCAAATAAGCAGACCCATGATGATTGGTTGCTTTCTGGTGGGTATGCTAATTAAGTCACTGAAGTTCCGGGGAGGCTTGGGAGTGGAGAGACAGCTTCCTATGCAAGCATGAAAACCTGCGTTCGGTCCCCAACATGCACCATTCTTTTAAAATGTAGGCATGGTGGCACATGGTTGCAGCTCCAGGGCTGGGGAGTCAGGGACGAAGAGAGCCCCGAGGCTGGGTGCTGCCCAGTCAGCCTGGCCTACTTGGCCAATGAAGAGACCTTGTCTACTTCCTTCACAGTAGGAGCTTTTGCAGAGGACCCATATTTGGTTCCCAGTACCCACGGTGGGCAGCTCACAACTACCTGTAAATTAACCTCCAGGGAATCCAATGTCTCTGGCCACACACACACACACACACACACACACACACACACGCGCGCGCACACACACATTTACACATTTGGGGGCTTTTGTCACTGCAACACAATTTCACTTATCCTGACTAATTGATACAAGCTGGCCAACCCTGATTATTCTGATATCCAGAAGCAAATGCTTACGGCAGCCGGAGCAGCCCTCCTCTCTTTGAGGCTTCCTGGGTCTGGTATTTCTATCCTTTCTAAGCTGGGTGATGAGTGACCGCTCTGAATATCTCTTCATTCTTGTTGGAGGTGTACCAGCTTCCAAAGTAGCTTAACACAGCCAGGATTTGGAGCCCAGCAGGCTTAGGTTTAGGTTCTGGATCTCCCATTTATCCTCCTTCCAATGAGTATTTATTGAGCACCTACTGTGTGCCTACTCCTTGGTACCTTGAAGCTGGGAACAGGACAGATACTAAACCTGGGTAAGCACACAGGAGGCAAGACACTAGGAAAGTCAGTGGGAACATCCTATGGCAGAACTGATGTCACAAGGGGAACAAACTCCACAGGCCTCTGTGTAAGTTTGTGTAAACCTTCAATGGGAGGGACAGAGCAAAGTTATACTCGTGGTGAATAAAAAAGACCTTATCATCTTCTGTGGAGATGGGATTCTGAGAAGAGGGAAGAGCAGATGCAGAGACCCTGAGGCAAGATGGAGACAGCTCACTTTTACTGAGTGCCTGCCACTTGTCTGGCCTTAGATAAGCACAGAACACTCTCTTATTTCATTCCATGACAACCCCATTGGTTTGTCACTTGGAACAGTTTGAATATGAAATGTCCCCTGGGTCTCATTAATTGAATGCTCCATCTCCGGCTGGTGGTGCTATTTTGGCCCCCCCTAATTCTGGAAACGGGAAGTGAGGAGGATGTAGGATATGGCACGGGGCTTTGGGGGGTGAACTTGTCTTTAGGCCCTCTCATCCTCTGCTTCCTGCCTACCATGGTGTGAGCAACTCCCTTCTCTGTGTACGTCCACCTCCGTGATGCTCAGTCTTGCCATAGGCTCAAAATCGACAGAATCATCAGAACCATGAACTAAATAAATCTTGCCTTCTTGAAGGTTTCTCTTAATATTCTGGGGACAACCATGCAAACGGAGCTAATAGGACATTGCCATCCTGTTGTGTAAGTAAGAATTCCGAGGCATACAGATGACAAAAAACCTGTCAAAAGGT
The DNA here is from genome assembly GCF_903992535.2 of Arvicola amphibius. Lineage (NCBI taxonomy): Eukaryota > Metazoa > Chordata > Mammalia > Rodentia > Cricetidae > Arvicola > Arvicola amphibius. The sequence goes on from NC_052056.1 coordinate 118,468,635, forward strand.
CAAGGATTTTGCAAAAGGCAGGACTATGGTGACCCCCAGCCACCGCTTTGCAGGGTCTGCAGCCTCCAGTTGCTCTGCCTGGCGAGAGCCTGGTGAGGACCTTCTCTGTCCCCCAGGGCAGGTGGCTCAGCCTCCCTATGCTTCCTTGTCTACCTTTGTGCAACTGGGTGGCAAGACACCCACTCTGTCTTGGGAAAAAGATCTTACCATGGGAGGGGGTGCCCTTGTCTCACATCCAAACACAGTCCAAGTTAGCTTTTGTCTCCCCGGTGTTAACCAGTCACCCTTCAACATGATGGATGCATCCAGAAAAAGATGTACAAACAGTTTGGACTGTGACCATTTTCTCTGAGGCAACAGACATCTATTCGGATATGATTAGCTTGAATATTCTTTAACACGTGGGGTGATGTCTATTATCTGATGTGCAATTAATGAAAGCTGTTAATATAAACAGCGAGAGGACAGACACCCCGCTTTCCCCAGTGGCTGCTAATTAAGGAAGAACTGCTCATTTCAGGATGACAAGTGACTGCTCTGTCCCAGCTGTCTGGAACAATCTATCAAGAAGTGAAACTTTTTAGGACATCACCCAGAAAAGAACACAATCATAAACCAAAAGTCTCTCTTCCTGATATGAACAGTCATCACAAAGGCGTTAAATCTAGAATACACTAGAAGTGTCCATGTGCCAACAAGTTCAGCACTCTATGGGCTTGCTCCTATTTCATCTTCCCTTGATAAATTCTTAGGTGTGATCAACTTTAGGACAAAGGATCCAGTCTTACAGGCCTTGGGTAATGATCTGCAGAACATGACCCAGTGAAGGGTGGAAGTTTGGCATTTGGAAAAGGAAATGTACAGAATTTATAGATCTTGTGGAGTCAGGTTGAACATTATGGGATTAAGGAAGGCAGTGGAATCTACAGATACACCCACACAATCACACAGACACACACCATGGTGTCTGCTGTGGGAACTCCTTCTACAGTGGCCTTCTCCACAGATACACCCACACAATCACTCACAGAGACACACACCATTGTCTGCTGATGGAGGAGTGTCTATGTGTTACTTTCATTGGTTAATAAAGAAACTGCCTTGGCCCCTTTAATAGGACAGAAAATTAGGTAGGCGGAGTAGATAGAACAGAACTGTGGGAGAAAGAAAGCCGAGTAGGGCAGATGCTTCAGGCAGTCGCCATGCTTCTCCTCTCCAAGACAGACGCAGGTTAAGATCTCTTCTGGTAAGCCACCACCTCGTGGTGCTACACAGATTACTAAATATGGGTTAAAGGAAGATGTGAGAATTGACCAATAAGAGGCTGAAACTAATGAGCCAGACAGTGTTTAAAAGAATACAGTTTCCGTGTAATTATTTCAAGTGTAAAGCTAGCCAGGTGGCGGGACACAGCCCTGCCACTCCATCTACAGATTGGCGTCCAACGTGTGGGGACTCCTTCTACAGTGGTCTCTACAATGATCTGTGTGAGGAGGTCTTGGCTATATTAGCAACGCCAGGAGAGTGTAATGGCTGATTTGCAGGGGGACACATATAGGAAGCAACCATCTCAACTAAGACTCCAGGATTCTTCTGTGTGCTGGAGTAGCTGGCTGCCCATGTTATGTACAAGCTGGCGAGACGAGGACTAGAACAAAGGCTGCAGGGCTGAGCGGTGGCTCGGTGGGAAAAGTACTTGGCCAGCAAGCACGAGGACCTGAGTTTGGGTCCCTAGCATGCATCTTTCAAAGCCAGCCTGTAGTACTGGTGCATCGGGGAGGTGGAGACAGGAGGACCCCTGGAGCTCAGTGGCTAGGCAGACTTGTTGAACTGGGTGAGAGCTGGTTGAGTGAGAGACCCTGTCTCAAACAATTAAATGGATAACAATTGAGGAAAGCACCCAAAAATCATCCTCTGGCATCCACAGGCAAGTGTGCCTGTATGTGCACACATGTGAACATAAACACATGCTCATTCCACATACACACAAAGAGCAAGGGTTTGGAAAGCAATGTGATCCACTTTTCAGCACCTGGAGGACAGCCAGAGGCAGATGTGGGTACACGGGATGTTTGTGGCTCTGAGGCTGAGGAAAGAGATGTTTGAAAGCTGAGCCCAGAACACACGCAGGAGGGCAAGCCAGTCAAGGCAGAGGAGCGGGTGCAGAGGTCTGTCTGAGCAGGAAGGCATGGTAGACTGGCCTCTTCCAAGGGAGGACACGGTGATGAAGAGGGAGAAGAGATTCCTGGCGGAGACCAGATGTAACAGGGAGACTGTGGGTAGATGAAAGGGGAGAGCTGAGGTTGTGAGGGAGGAGGAAGCGGTGGCTCTGGTGAGGTGTGGCTTGCAGAACCCATCAAGAACGTTTGCAATTCACAGTGGAGGCCAAGTTCTCACTCCGTAACCTAGCCTGGAAAAACCCCTGGGCTTCTTCTAAAGATAGCACAGAGTGCTTGCTCAGGGCGGCATGCACTTAGAGGGGAAAGCGGGAGAGCTTGAGTTTAGGATGGGCCTGGGCTACAGAGTGAGTTCTAGGCCAACTTAAACGAAATAGCAAGGAGCCATCTCAAAACAACACAAAATGAAATAAGAAATAAACATACAGCCAAGTTTTGCAAAATTCATGGTGGAAGTGGCTCTAGATTTGCAGCTGGCCTGTCGAGCCTTCCAGCTGGGTGATTCCAGGCAGACATCTCAGCCTCTCTGAGCTTCAGTATTGAAATGGGATCCCAGTCCACAGCTTAGCGTGTCGTCTGAGGGGATCTCCTGGCGTACAATGTGTTCTCAGAAGGCATCTGTCCTTATTTCCACACCACTGCGTGTGTTCGAATGTGTCATGTAGTATGCAGGAGGATGCTGTCTGTGTGCCACCAATGAGACTGAAGATAGCGTCCTCTGTGGGCTTCTGTGGCTAGAATGAGTGAGGAATCTGCTCTAGACAGATCCAGGTTCAAGAATCAAGGGCATCTCATTTACCTTTTTTTTCTTTTTCCTCTCCCTGTTCAGCTTCCACTCACAAATGAAGACATCAATGACATGGTCCACCATGGAGGGGAAGACGTAGCTGCCGGGGAGGCGTGGCTGCCAAGGAGGCGTGGCTTCCGGGGAGGCGTGGCTGCCTGGGAGGTCTGTGACGGTGAGAGTTTCGGGTGTGACTTGTTCACATCTTGGAGGCTATAACCTTCAGTGTCTCCACCCCTCCCCCCATAATAACTTACCTCCTTCTGCCAGGCACCACCTCCTAAAGTCTCCATAACCTCCTCTAAATGGTGCCACCAGCTGGGGACTAAGTGTTCAAGCATCTGAGCCTGTAGGGACATTGCACCCTCACCGACAAGCCCACACCTGGAGAAGCTTCACTGCCATCAAGTCCAGGGACCCTTGTGGCATCTTTGTCATACCAGCTGTGAGCGTGTGCTCCCCTGGGAACCCAAACAAGAAGTCTTGGTGTCCAACCACCATCGGTGAAGTCTGATTCAGAAGTCTGACATCACACGCCAGTTGGATAGGTACCCGTTGCTCACACGACACTCCAGGAATCCAGTCTTGTATGTGTCGGGTGGCTCCTCAGAGGAATCAAATGCCCGGATGTCGAGCTTGTATGTTTTATGGCAGTGTGTGTGTGTGTGTGTGTGTGTGTGTGTGTGTGTCAGGTCACTTCATAGACATATTTGGATTGATTTCCTCATGATCAGTGTTCCGTTCTGTCATGGGTGCCAGATAATATTCCACCCACCTCGCCACTAATAGCCCAGCTCCCTGGGGGACAGGATCCCCTGTAAGCTGGTCAGCCAGGACCTCTAACCGTCCCCCTGGCCTTTCCCGGGACCTTGGGAAGAAGGAGAGAGAGAGAGAGCAAGGCTGCCTTTGGCTCTTGAACGCCAGCCCTTGGGGAGGAACTGGAGATAAGGTGGTCCTGGGACAGGAAGCATTTATTTAAGATTCCTATCTCACTGGGAAGCTGGAGAAGGGGGTTCAGCTCAGGGAAGGACAGGATGTTGCCAGGATCCGGGGCAGGGCCAAGGGCAAAGGGCACAGAAGGAACGGATGTTGGAAACGGAATGTGAGGCCCTCCGGATTGAAGGCGAGAAGGTTTGGAGAGTTCCCAGCTAGGAGGCCAGAGGCGAAGGCATCTCTGGGTGTACTTCAAGCTCTCCCATTCCAGAAGGGCCATGGACATTGCATCTGAGGACTTTGAACTCCCAAGAGAGGCTGCTCTGTTGGTGGGTGGTCTCTTGGGTAAGGCCCTGGCTTGTGTGAGCTCCCTTGCGTCTGACTGTGAATCTCCCAGCTCAGGGGACCAACACTGACCTTCCCTGACAGGCATCGTAATGTCCCCTGTGTGTACTGCAAAAATTAAAGACTACACCCGCAGAGCAAGTGCCATGTCTTTTCCTGTCCCCTCTGCATGGAGCCTGGGCAGGAGGTGAGCACAAGGTCCTAATTCCCACTGGAGGTGCAGTAAAAAGAGTCCTTATCAGGCCCAGGTCTAATAAGTCCATTTGCTAAAGGAGGGACATAAATGACCAATACACATCCCAAACTATACATATAGATGTGTGTGTGTGTGTGTGTGTGTGTGTGTGTGTGTGATCAAATGGTAAAGATCCCACAGCTATGCAGCTAGGGCTAGCCAGATAGGGCCATGAGCCCTGGACAACACAAATTCATCTCGACCCTTCAGACAGCCATAAGAGGCATCTTTCCCTACACTACCTAAGAGGCTCCAAGAGACCATGGCACCCAGTCCACAACCCCTAAGTGGCTCAGTGTTGGAAAGAGGACTGTACTAACAGGCCTTGCTGATAAAAGCATGCGTCTGCAGCTGATAAAACTGGCCTTGGGCACATGACTTCACCTCTCTGGGCCTCCGCTAACTCACTGTTGAAACCAAGGATGCGGTGGAAGGCGTGCCAGAGGGACGCAAGTTGCCATGCCTAGCACACTGTGCGCCTGCTTAGGGAAAGTACAGGAAGTGGTGGGCTTTGGTTGATGTTGATTGTGAAGACCTTGTGGCTATCTGATGGGAGTTAGAAAAGGTCCACTCTAGAAGGTGGGGAGCAGAAAAGGTGACCAAAACACATTCCCCCAGCACCCTCCCCTCTTGGGTTCTCCAGGCTCAGCTGATGAGATGACCCAGCATCTCCCTTTGCCCATGAACGTATGGATCAGAGGAGCTGGCCCAGAACGGAACATGATCTCTCCTCCCCCAGTTCTCTATCCATCTGGACAGACCATGGACTCGGGGGCAGAGGATTCCAGATAAGGTTTCTGTGGTTCAAAATTACAAGTCAGGCACCGGCCTTTGGGCACGCTGTTCCTGCTGTTCCTGGGGACAGTCTGGAACTGTCAAATGGAACAGGCTATCTCCTCTCTCTTCCCCGGGGAAACTGAGGCATTTTCTCTTTCCTCTTCCCTTCCTTTCCATTCTCTACCATTCCCTCCTCCCCCCATCTCCCTTCATCTCCCTTCTCTTTTCTTCCCTTCTTCCCTTTCACTTCCTCTCCCCTTTCTTCCCCATTCCTTCCCTTCCCTTCTTTTTCCTGTTTCCTTCCCTATCCCGTCTTTTATTCTGAAGCTGAAGACAGATTCTAGAGCCTGGCATATACTGGACAAGCACTCTGCTCCCCTGAGCTGTGTACTCTAGCCCTAGAGTTTTGTGGCCACTGATGGCCCTTTGCTAAACACATTGACTCCTGCCTGGAACTCAAGCAGCAACAAACGGGCACTTTGACCCTTATTTTTGATTTTGCTCCGAGATGATAGTTCACTTTCCTTAGGGAGCCCAGCTAGACAGTCATAGCCTGGGAGTTCAAACTCAAGTGAGTGGACCTGATTCCACTAGAGAATCTCTTGCTCTCTCTGCTTTGTTAGGATTCTCTTTATCCTCATAGCTAAACAAAACCAGACTCCATCCCACCACTGTGCCTTCTCAGGCATTAAGGCAACGGCAGTGAGTGATCACTTTAGATCAAAATTCATGTGCAGAAGCAACTGGGGACATGTCAGTCACAAATGTGAGGTCGTCCCAAAGCTGTATGTGTGTGCATGTGTGTGTGTGTAAGTGTGTGAGGTGTGTGCTATGTGTATGAGGTATGTGTGTGTTTGAGAGTATGTATAATATATGTGATGTGTGCGTATGAGAGGAGCATGTGCATGTGTGTGTGAGGTGTGTGTGTGTGTGTGTGTGTGTGAGGTGTATATGTGATGTGTGTGTGTGTGGTGTGCGTATGTGTTTGTGAGAAGTGGGGGGGTATGGGAGGATTGATGCCAGGACCTTGAAAATACTAGGTGAACATACTGCTACTAAGCTACCCTGCCAGCCTTCCTTTGACTTTTTTTGGCATTGTATTCATGCAGTATGCATGTGTGGATGTGTGCTTCATGTTGGGGCTCACGTGTTTGTGCCCATGCTCCTGTGTACACACGCACGTAGAGCCCAGCAATTGATGTCTGTTTTCTTCCTCTGTCTTTCCAGCTCATGTTTGCTGGAAAATTCTCTCAGCTGAGCCCACTGATTTAGTTTGTCTGGCTAGCCAGCTTGCTCCGGGAGCCCCATCTCCACCTCCTAAACACTGGGATTATAGGTGGGTGCCATGCCTGCACAGCATCACCTGGGTGCTGGGATCTGAACTCGGGTCCTCATACTTCTGTGCTTGCCCCACAGACCCATCTCCTCAGCCCTTATTTTACATTTTATTTTGAAACAGGGTATCCTGATTTTCCCAAGATGGCCTCGAATTCACGCTGTAGTTCAGGCAAGCCTTGAACATCCGTCCTCTGTTGCAGCTTCCTGAAGGCTCAGGAAGACGGGCACATGACACCAGGACTGTACAGTTTTGCTGCATAGAGTGTGACTTGGACACTGACCATTTCTCCACATCCCTCCCTGTGGGGGTGCCCCTCCCCTGGGCCGCGGGCCAGACAACAGTTTCTATCTGAACACCTCCTGCCACCTTGCCCAGTGGAATTCAAGGGTGCAGATAGCCACTCGGCACTAGCTGGGGCTGGCTTGCAATAAAAACATCCTTGTCTTTGCTAGTGTCTCAGCACAGGTAGCCCAGCCTCTTGGTGTGGCCATCGTATGGGAGAGTGATTCAAACTCCCCATCAGGGACACTTTCTGAGAACCATGTGTGTCTTTTCCATGTTATTTTAGCTGAGGACATCTTTTTTATTATTATTATTTTTTAATTTAATTCAAAGTCAATGCTAACAGTCCAAAGGAGCATCCCAGAAACTAGATAGGAGAAACTAGTTAGCTGTAGTGTGGAGCTGAGGACATCTTAACCAAATCCTTTGTGTTTCTCTCTGGGGTTTGGAACAAGACATGCCTTAGTCTAGATCCCAGGGCTGAACGTGATGGCCGTGAGGTCTTAGAGATGCTCAGGGTCCTGGTTTCCTGTGGACAAGCCACTCAGGCCCTTGCCTTGTCATAGTGGAGATTCTATCAGTTTACAGAGGGACCCAGTTTCCAGTCTTGCGGGTCATTAACGGTCAGTGAGTTCTGCCACCCCAGGAGGTGGCGAGGGGTCACACGGCAGGTCAGGTGACTTAAACATGCAGCCCCGGAGCAGATCTCGACCTTGGATAGGAAGGAAACCAGTGTGTACCCAATCCCTGGCACCCATTGCTGCAACTGGCATGGCCTTTGATTCATCTTTTGATCTCGTTCAAAGCGTCTCCCTTATCTCATCGGTCCATCAAAGGCCTGCAAGGAAGGCCAGCAGAGACGGGCCCAAGGAGACGTGAGTCAGAGACGTGAAAGTCAAGGCCAGCAGCTTCCTCGAGTAGCAGCAGCACTCTGGCCGGGCGCTTATCCTCCCATCCTGCCAGGAGGAAGGTTCTGTGCTTTAGGTCAAACCCTAAACACTCTCTATAAGACTTCTACTTCCTTTCCCTGACTGTGGGCTTGTGTTCCTATCCCTGCCCGGGTGGCAGCAGACAGAACGCTGGCTTGCAAGAGGCTAGGAAAATGGGTGTGGTCCTTTTACAAGGGATGCCAAGTCTCAGGTCCGGGTCCCACAGCTGTGGCACCTCTGGGCTGTTCCTGATGGCCATGGGTCAGGGACTGTCTCAGGGAGCAGCCACCTCAGTTTGCAGTCCTCAATCATCTTGACCATGAGCCACAGCTTCGTGCCATTGCCTCAACTCTCACAAGCCCTTGCAAACCTGCTGGGATGCTGCGTGATCTCCCTAGGATCTCACTGGTTCTTCTCGATGCCATCCAAAGTCCATCTTCCCCCTTCTCCAGGCCAAGCTCAGCGCTTCTCCATGCAGGAGGTCAAACGCCACTGTCTGCTTGCTTGGACATTTTCTTTGCAAACAATCATTCCCTGCCTCCGAGGGGCCACCTTAGAGCTTCAAGTCTAGACACAGCACAGTTAAGGCTGGCCCATACCTGGGCTGTGCCACTCACAGCTGTGTGACACTGCAGAAATCATATTGCCTTTCTGATCTCGAGATTTTTAATGGTGTGAAGTGGATGATCAATACTGAGAAGATGGCTCAGTCAATAAAGCATTGGATGTGCAAGCAGAAGAGCCTGAGTTCAAGACACAGAAATGATATTAGAAAGAAAGAGAGAGAGAGAGAGAGAGAGAGAGAGAGAGAGAGAGAGAGAGAGAGGGAGGGAGGGAGGGAGGGAGGGAGGGAGGGAGGAAGGAAGGAAGGAAGGAAGGAAAGAGCCAGATGTAGCAGCATGTCTTGCCATCCTGAAGGGGCTGGCTAGCCAGTCTAACCAAATGGTGATTTCTGTCACAGACCCTGTCTCAGATGACAAGGTGAATGGCTCCTGAGATGTGGCAGCCCAGGTGGCCCTTTGTCACCTCATACGCACAAACCGCACAAACCGGAGAGTCCTCCAGACCTTACAGGGCTATGGGGAGATTAAAGGAGGAATGCACCCATCTGTATGACTCCTGTCCTTCCTGTCATGGATTCCTGCTTCTTAAGGGACTGTGGCCATTGTGCTGCTGCTGGAGGTGGTGTGGGGGGTCACGTGGAGAAACGATCCTTTCTGATCTTCAGCTCCCCCACACCCCATCCTTCACCATGCCTTTATCTTCTGTGCAGCCTCCAAGGAGATACTTAACGTCTCTGAGCGAAGAAAGATCCTGTGCGTCTCTCTAGATCAGTCCAGCAGGAACTGTAAACTCAGGCTGGTGCCAGCTCCAGAGGACCATTGCTTGATCACCATGAGTCGTATTTGGATGGTACACATGTTTCCGTAAGTGAGGCTGCCTTTCTTAAGTCTCACGTGGAACAAGGGCTCTCGGGATATAGTCTCCTCAAATATTAAATATCTACCTGGAAGTCTACCTCCTGCCCAGCCCACCAGGCCATCGCATTCTCCCACAATAAACAGACTTACACTGAAGGAAGGAAAGAAGGAAGGGAGGGAAGGAGGGAGGGAGGGAGAGAGGGAGGGAGGGAGAGAGGGAGGAAGGGAAGAAGGAAGGGAGGAAAGAAGGAAGGGAGGGAAGAAGGGAGGGAGGGAAGGAGGGAGGGAGGGAGGGAGGGAGGGAGGGAGGGAGGGAGGAAGGAAGGAAAGGAGGGAGGGAGGGAAGGAGAAAGGAAGGGAGGGAGGGAGGGAGGGAGGGAGGCAGTGTGAAGAGATGGAGGGAGGGAGGGAGGGAAGAAGGAAGGAAGGAAGGAAGGAAGGAAGGAAGGAAGGAAGGAAGGAAGGAAGGAAGGATGGATGGGCAGAACACAGGGAGGGACAGAGGGAGGGAGGGAGGTGGGGAGAGAACAACACTGGTAAACAGTTTTAGGAGGCTTTGGCTTTGGGCTACCACACAGGGTGCTGGACGAAGGACATTTGGGTTTGCCCAACTTGAGGAAGGGCCTTGATGAAATCGTCACATCAAAGCGCATGGTTGGCTTCAAAGGCAGCGCTCTGCCCCTCCTGCTCCCCGTGGGTCATGGCCAGCCAGTTCACCCAGGACAAAACCACTGCCTAGGGGAACGGGGCGGGGTCTGGGTTTGTGTCAAGCCCCTGATGGGGGCCAAAAGTAAATCCTTGGAGCCCCAAACTCACCACGCACCCCCTCGGAAATCTCACTCTGGGGTCCCAAATCTCGAGCAGAACTTAGAGCACCTATGGACCTGGGCAGACAGAAACACGCATGATTTCTATGTTGTCACTGATATGGGAGTGAAATGCTGTCTTTCCACTATGAATGTAAGTGACAGCCACACAGGAGTGGCGGTCCCTGCCACTTTGTCTCTGATGGAGGCCGTAAGTGCGTGCCCACTCTTTTTCAGATGCACCCTTACCTTCTCCCATGATCCCTCACACTCGCCCTTCACCCCCACACTCCTGCATGGTTATCGCCATCCTCCTTAGGTCTGCTGTTGGGAATCCCTAGCTCCCAGACTGATCAATAACTTTAGATGAGGCGTCTGGTAACCCAGGCCTGTAACCCCAACTACTCGGGAAGCTGAAGCAGGGGCATGGCGAGTTCAAGACTATCCTGGGAAACTTAGCAAGGTTCTATTTCCAAATGAAAACTTGAGGAAAGGCTGGGGATATGGCCCAGCGGTAGAGCGCTTGCCTGGCATCCCTGGTACTGAGAAGGAGGGAGGGAGAAATGAGGAGGACTGTCCATGGAACATACACACGCATGTGTCATACACTGCATACAGAACTACTGTAGTTGCCACTGAACTCTCAGCCTCAGTGTTCCTGTCAATTTGATGGGCATAAGAACCATTTCAGCACATTGGAAAAATCACATACACCCCGCTGGGTGTGGTCCATCGTTACAACCCTCCTTTATTCTTATTTAGTGAGGGCAAGCGCTGCTGTCCTGGCCCCTGCCTTCCACAGCCTCCCATATACAGGCTCTGACTGTCACTGGTTCATGTCCATTTAGATATTAAACCAACTCACCCCCATCCCCACCCTGCTACAAAACACATCCAGTGAGAAGCAGGTTGACAAGGTCACAAATATTTGAACAATCCCTGGGGTAAAACAGGACATTGACCCCAAGGTACGTGTTGCCTGGGCAGAAAGTTTATCCAAGAATGACAAACGTGACAGTTTACAAAGTGCGGGGAGAGGGCCAGATAAGAGTGCCGGCACCCAGCCCGTGCACAGGGAGAGTAGCTGGGCCGACTGCCTCACTGGGGGAGCAAGGCTCCACAATCTAACGCTCCCTTTTCTAGAAATGTCTAGAAATATTCCCATCTGGGACATGGAACGGACACTGACTGTAGCTGGGGCACCCAGGGAGTTCTAGAGATGAAGAAATCCCCCAAGTTATGCTGATTCCTCCCTGTGTGGCTGAGCTTGCTCACTGGAGGGGGAGGGGTCATTCAGAAGCTCACTGTGCTCCCTTGAACTCCTCCTGCCAAAATTTGGATGATATCGTGCGTGCCTCTATGACCAACCAAACACTAGGATACTGTGTGGGCTGAGAGACGGCTTAGTGGGTAATGACACTCTTAACAAACATAGGGATCTGAGTTCAAATCCCCAGCACCCATGTAGAAGGTCAGACACAGCGGAGACAGGCGATTCCAAGAGCTTTCTGGTCAGCCAAGTCAAAAAGGTGAGTTGTGGTTCAGTGAGAGACCATAGAGGGGTAGAGAAATAACTGACATCCTGCCCTGACCTCTGCATGTGTGTGTGTGGGGGGGGATGAACCCTCATATTCACAAGTAACACATAGACATTACTTGTGTGGGTATGTGTCTGCGTGTGTGTGTGTGTGTGTATGTGTTTGCATGCTATAGGTATGTGTGTATGGTTTGTGAGTGTGTGTTTGTGTATGTGTATGTTGTGTACAGTATATATGTGTGTGGGGGGGTGCTGAGTATGGAAACCATATGCACAACAAACGTTTAGCACAGAAGCAATGTCTCTTTTTCTTCTTACCACTATCATTGTTATAATTACACACACAGAAGATTTTTTTTTAATCTCCAAACTCAGTGATCAGAATGGTCGCTTGACTGATCAAAACTATAACCATGGCATAAATACTCCACTCAAGAGTCTCTGACCTTGATACCAATAACCATCCAAGCCACGATCTTGGACCTTTTTAGCTCTTGTGCCTCATGTCCTTCATAGTGACTTGGGACAGCGTTAGTATCTTGACAGATTCTCGTGGGGATTAGTTGAGATATTCTGTAAAATGAGCCAGTTTGAGCTTGAAACAGAATAAACATACAATACTTGTTAGGCATACCATCAAATTGTCACCATTGCAATCACCATCATCATCATCACCATCATCATCATCACCATCACCATCATCACCATCACCATCCCCATCATCATCATCATCATCACCATCATCATCATCACCATCATCATCATCACCATCATCATCATCACCATCACCATCCCCATCATCATCATCATCACCATCATCATCATCACCATCATCATCACCATCACCATCATCATCATCATCATCAACAACAACTTCATCACCACCACCACTATCAATATCATCGCAGACTGGTCATAAACAAAAATCCTTAGAAAGAAACAAGTGAAAGAGATATTTCCAGGGAGACAGAAATCTGTATCAGGTACAGCACATTGTCCCAATGCTGTTCTTTACCAACAGGGTTTGTGGGAACATAGGCTATTCATTCTGTGGCTGAGTTCACAGACACCCATCGATATGAGGAGTTACTGTAGAAAGCATCTGCCATTTTCTAGATGGTCCTTTAAGGAAGACTTTATCAACCCTTATATTGGAGAACAGAGATATATTGACAAGATGGTCCAGAGATGCTTATCAGCCATTTGACTGCTTACTTGGTTGTGTGTGTGGATGAATTTATCCCGATGGAAAGAATAGCATCCTTCCTCCTTACCAATCAGTCTGTTTGTCCACATTCTTCCTTTCGGATTGGAGTAAACATCTGGATATCGTCTTAAGTGCTGGGAGGAGGGGTATGAGCCAAGTCTAACTGGGAGATGAATCACACAGTCCGTGTGGCAGATGTTGGGAGGTGGCTCGGGCTTGGGTATGCTATGGCCTGTGTCATTTAGACAAAGGCCCCCTTGGGCATCAAGGCCAGATAAATCATGATGTGGAGGAACCAGCACAACCCAAGAACTACAGCAACCCTGAAAAGAAACCAGCACAGAGGTGCCAGGTGAGGCTTATGGAGGGGAACGGCCGAGCCTTGAGGGGATTATGGGGGAGAGAGAGAAAGGGGGATGGGGAAGATCTTCGCAGGTGGAGAGATGTCTGTGCCGGGGAGGTCTGTAGAGACCACTGGACAGCTGTATCACAATTTACTCTAGGTGTTATCTCAAGTCATTGCCTCTGTCAACCACCCCTCCTCTTCACACCCTGATGTTGATCCTGGGAACTGCTTCACCGCTGTGGCTACCCATAGATAAGATCATAGGAGTTCCCTGAGACATCTCTGCCCCACAGTGCATCATCTGCTGGGCGGCCAGAGGAAGCACCGACAGTAGCAGCAGCTCCGTTGTTCTAACACCTCCCCTCATAGAGATGAGCCACAAATGCTTCCTGTACTACCTGTCTGTGGGGGCTCCCAGCTGTCTCTGTTCCCGCTCTCCAAAATGCCTATCTGCAAGCTCTTTGTCTTCCAGCCTTTCTCTCTCCCTCTCTCACATAAAGAACTATAAAGACTTTAAGATACCTCTGCTCAAAAAGGAAAACAAAAGACCCTTAAAAAGCTAAAAAGCGTCTCACTTGTCTCCCTGCCTCTGTCTTTTCTCCACACAGGATCCCAAAGGGGCACCATTATGACCCAAGTCAGGCCCTACCGGGTTCCCTATCTACAACTCCACAACACTCAGAGCAGAAGCTAGAGGAGGACATGCACTGATGGTGAGAGGACGGCTCCCTCCCTCACCCTCCTCCCTCACCTCTGCCCCCACCCTCCTCCCTCACCTCTGCCCCCTCACCCTTCTCCCTCACCTCTGCCCCCTCACCCTCCTCCCTCACCTCTGCCCCCTCACCCTCCTCCCTCACCTCTGCCCCCTCACCCTCCTCCCTCACCTCTGTCCCCTCACCCTCCTCCCTCACCTCTGCCCCCTCACCCTCCTCCCTCACCTCTGCAGCATTTCTTGCTTCCTCTTGAAAGGCCCTCTTTGAAGTCATCAAATCCTTCAGGCACACTCCTACCCCAGGACATTTTCATGGGCTGTGCTGTCTTCCTGGAAACTTTCCCAGGGCGTTCTCTCTCTCTCTCTCTCTCTCTCTCTCTCTCTCTCTCTCTCTCTCTCTCTCTCTCTCTCTCTCTCTCTCTCTCTCTCTCCACATCCTATTTCACCCACTTCTGTACTTTGCTCAGACATCATTTTCTCGAAGACATCTTTTCTGATAACCCCACTCAACTCCCCTGGAGCCCGGAAGATGGTGAAGGGCCAGCCTCACAAGCAGGGGAACCTGAGTTCGAGCCCCAGGACCTGCAGAACAACTGGGAGTGGTAGAGGTGAGCACTTGTAACCCCAGTCCTGGGGGCAGGAGGCAGGCAAATTCTTGGGACTCACCCAGTATAGCCCAAACTGAGTCCCAGGTTCTGTGAGAAAGCCTATCTTTAAATAGGAGGAAAGTGGCTGAGACAAACGTGAATATTGACCTATTGGCCTCCATGTGTGCATGCAGTATCTGCACACAGAAGAAAGTACATCTTTACACATTCATACACATGCTCGCATACACCTACACACATGTACACAGGAACCCACACTCAATTCTTAAATCCCTTGTTTTCATGTTCTTCATGACAAATTCAGCAATTTTGTGCAATTTTACTATTTTTCCATCAAATATATTTCTATTACTTGGAAAATTCCATGAGAACATGCTTGTCTTCTTTCTTTCTTTCTTCCTTCCTTCCTTCCTTTCTTTCTTTCTTTCTTTCTTTCTTTCTTTCTTTCTTTCTTTCTTTCTTTCTTTCTTTCTCCAGTTGCTTTTCAACAATAAACATCTCCAGCGAGCAGAACACATACGGTTCTCAGTTAAACCTGCTGCTGTCTCCTTTGTTGCGATCAGGGTACCTTTCCTAACACATCCCTTTGGTGGGACTGTGAGCTGTGTCTCACTACTAATGTATTCTGGCATTTTAGTTGGTTTAATTTAATTTTAATTTAATTTCAAAACATTGGTTTTTGTTTTTCCATGGTTAGTCGCTCGGGAAATTTCTGTGCACCCAGAAGTCAGCAGTAAAGGCGGGGTTAACCCTCCCCTCACACCCACTGGGTGTCCCAAGACCTTCTCCCGTCCTGCTGTCACCTGTCCACCTACCTCTCACTTCTGCAGTTTGTTTGACTTGGACAGGGCTTTCCCCCCCAGTTGTTTGCCACCCCGACCTCTTGTTTGAAGTCAGCCGCCCAATGACCTCGGCACTGTCACCTCACCTCCAGCCACCTGCCATGTTCCACACAACATCAACACTTTGCCCAGGGGGAGGGGACAGATGGCTCAGCCATCACAGGTCGAAAATGAGCCTGGGTCAACCTGATAGATATAGCAAGGCCATCTGGCTGGCCCTTGGTGAACAGACTATCCCTCCCCATGTTTGCTGGCCAAGGTTGAAAGTATGTCGGGAGGTCACCCAACAGCTAAGTAAAGCCATGAAAGACAGGGGAGGCCCAAGTAGTCCCTTTCCCCCATCAGAAGCCCACAGCTCCTCAAAGGAACCTGCATACTTCCTGTCTCCAAGAAGCATACCTCTAGAGCATCTTGGGGGAAAGTCCCAGCAAGCCCCTCGGTCAAAAAGAAGAAAGCGTAAATACCAGGAATGGGTTCCTGTGCCACTGTGACCTGGCCTGGCCTCCACCATTATTCCACGAGTCCTTCGTTTTATTTTATTTTTGACACAGGGTTTTGCAAGCTATCCTTGAACTTGTTATGTAGCTGAGACGGCGCTGAACTCCTGATCCCCCTACCTTTATCATCGGAGTGTAGGAACTACAGGATGTTCCCCACACTCAGGTAGGAACAGGACTCGGGGCTTCTGTTGGCTGAGAGGCATCGCCAGGCCCCTGTTTCAACTTTTAGTGATCTTTTATGAGTGTACAGTGCAGGACCCTTAGAGTCCATCCCTCTGGGACAAGTCTTTGGATGGAGGCCACCTGGACTCTGGTGGCATTGATCGTTACCAGGTGTACGTGACTAGGAGACACTGGGAAGGGGCCAGTTTGTCCTGGCTACCTTGGTAGTAGAAAGGAACCAATTTGGATTAAGATGTCCCAGGCATGCACCCTGGCTTTGCCACGTACTAGCTGTGTGGCCTTGGCTTGGCTCCTTGGCCACTCTGAGCCTGAGTTGCTTCATCTGTAATGGATGGATGAAAATAACACTGACCTTGGGAAACTGTTGTGAAACTAATCAATCCGGAAGGTTCTGGAACATGTCTCTGTCCAGACTCCCCAGACGAGTGGAGTCACTTGGGCATCACACATCTTGATCTAATCTCTGATGGCTTCCACATGGACACAGAGTTTTGACTCATGGGTTGAGCTACTTTTCAGTGGGTGCACAGTAGGACTTCAGAAAGAGAGATCACCTCCTCCCCCAGAACTTTCTGTGCCAACAGACTATTTGGTTCACTGTTAAGAGGGAGACACAAACACACAACACCTGTTTCTAAACTGCCAAATGGAGAGTTTCAGCGTAGCTTGGCCTTCAGCCCCTCTCAGGACTTCTGTACAGCGTCCTGCTCCTCTTTCTACCACGAAGACTCTTCCACTTGGGTCACTTCTGTCATTCCGGGTGGTCCCAGCTCTGGACATATTCCGAAAAGCCTGTGACTGCCTCTGAGTGTAACTCACGATATCTCAAGGCTCTGGCTCCTGGTCCAGATGTCCGTTGCCCAGTTGCTCTCCTGCCACGAGAGCTTGAGTCACCCAAACTGCACTTGGGAGACAACTGGAGAAAAGACTTTGTGGGACCAGAATAGAAAAATAATTGGGACAGTGACATTCACAAACAAATCAACAACACTTCAGATGGGCTTCCCGAGAGCCGGGTGCTGATTTCCTGTTTTATTGGGCTGGAAATAAGAATGTGCTGTGGTGGGGCTAGGAATACAGCTCCGTGTCTGAAGTGCTTTTCTTGCAAGCATGAGGACCTGGTTTTAGATTCCTGGCACGCATGTGAAAAGCTGGACAGGGCAATAGCTCAAATGTGTCACCCCCGCACGGGGGAGGTGGAAACAAGAACATCCACAGGATTCTCTGGTCAGCCAGCCCAGGCTAATCAGCAAACCCCAGGACGCAGTGTAACATCCCGACTCAAAAATAGTGCTGGGCAGAGTCTGAGAAACGACACCCCGTGCTGTCCTTTGGCCTCCCCATCAACTCGTCCCCCCCACTCATCCACACATGGACTCATGCCCTAAGAAAAGTCTTCATCTAGACCTCACCAGCAGCCCAAGAAAGGATTCCATCTGAGCCAAGATGCTGGAACGATGACTTTACTGGGAACAGGGACGGAGTCACGGGTGACTCTCAGGAAGCTGTGTCACAGAGTCCCACCCCAGGTTGACTGACACCTGCACCCCTGCTCCGTCCTGTCCCCCAGTTAACCTCCAGCCTCACGTTAATCTAGCTATCTAATAGCTCCAAGATTGATTGAAGCTAGGGCGAGGGGTAGAGGTGAATCTCAGCGAGGGTTCCATAAGCCTCCCATCCTTCCCAGTAAACCGTGGACCAAAATCTGCCCACCTGGGGCCCCGAATTCCAGCTGAGCTGAAGTAGCCAAGATGCTATGAGCTGTGTGGGCTATGGGGAGTAGGGCACCCCAGGAGGATACACAGTGGGGAGCAGCTGGGTGTGAACCAAGAGGGTACAAGTCCGCGCTGGGCAGAGAATGTGCTTCCATCCCCAGTCCAACTTCAGGGAGGATTGGGGAGCTTCCCATTCCACAAACTAAAAGGAAACGATGAATATAGGCAGCTCTCACCTCCTGAGACCTCCTGAGACCTCCTGAGACCTTCTGAGACCAGTTACTGACAAACAGCCGCTAATAACCACATCTCAGGTTTGGACCAGGCCTGGGGTTGATCTGCCCCCGCACCTGCGCTCACTCGTTACTAACTGAGCCGATTGCCTTCCCCATCCGTCTCTGCTTCCTCATCACGCAAGGAATCAGGGTCTGAGTGTGGAACATCAGGCAGCTCATGTGGACCAGGACACAGTGGCTGTTTCAGATGTCTCTTATTTGTTTTGTTTAGGATAGGACCTCATGCTATGGTCCAGGCTCGCCCTGAACTCACTAGGTAACCCAGGCTCGCCTTAAGCTCACAGTGATCATCTTATTGCAGCCTCCAAGTGTTTGGTCATTTCAAACTTCTGACATGCATGGAGGCATCAGTACACACACATATAATCTATCCAGAGCTGACTCTGCATTCTATGTGTGTGTACACGCGTGCACATACGTGTGTGTGTATGCACACACTATACACAATGCATGCATAAGTAGATATACGCTGTATATGCTGAACACATGTGCCTGCATAAGTAATGGGCATATATGTGAGTACACACAGGCATGTATACAGTATGCCTATTATGTATACATGCTGTTCACATGTGTGTGAGTAGGGCAGTGGCGTTCATATTCATGCCATCTCATGAGAAGGTGTTGTGTTTTGTTTAAACTCTGACTGGCCTTGAACTCAGGCATTCCTCCCACCTCAGTCTGCCAACAGCTGGGAACCACCATGCTCAACAGAAAGCCATGGCACTGAGCATTTACTAATATTTGGACAATGGGCCACCTGTACCAGGGTGGTCCCACAGAGCCCTGACATGAAGCAGGCCATACTTTTTTAAAATGTGGAAATATTTTCATTCAATGTATTTTGATTATGTTTTACCTCATCCCCTCGCTTCTCCCAGGTCCTCCCCCCTCCCTCCCTCCCAACCAAGTTCCCTTTCCATTTCTCTCTGTCTCGGTCTCTCTTAAGCCCTCCCCAAAACAAAAAACAAAAATCAAAGCAAACTAAATACCAATAAGACAAAAACGCCAAATTAAAAACAAGTCCCCAAATTCCAAAACAAAACAACCCCACAAAACAAAACAAGAAAACACAGGGTCCATTTTGTGTTGTCCGAGTCCTCCTGGGCATGGGCCTGCCTTGGAGTGTGGCTGATGAACCCAGGGAGACTCTGTCGGCAAAATCTCTTCTCCCTCTCCCAGTAAGTGTCAGCTGCTAGTGGATTCTCAGATGGGAATGTAGCTTTGAGTCTACTTCTTCTCAGCAGGCCATACTTTAATGTCAGCATATACTCCCTCATGGATGCCCATGACAAACGGCACGTTTCTCAGGACACACCACTGTACACCACACACACATGCAGCCGTGTTAGAATATACATGATGCTCAGGTGTGTGTATATTCCGTGATTGACCATACATGGACACACTCACCCTTCACATGCCTGTTGGTTTTCTCTTGGGGAACAATGCAGAAATCTATGTCTTAGACCCCGTATGATTTTCAGCCTCCTGAGTACCAGCAGGCTTGTGGTATGCATGCCTCCCTCCTCTGCACTCTGGAGCCCACAGAGAAGCTCCCCCTCAGTTCAGTGGCAGGCAGTAGAATGCTTAACGACTTTAGGAGCCAAATCCGAGCTAAAATGGGTTAAAGTGTCTAGTGTGTGTAGCTACATAGGTCGCATCCAGCTCCCCATCCTTCCCTCCCCACTCTCTCACCCTGTTTTCCCCCCTCTGACTCTCGATGAAAAATAGGCTCCAGCTAATAGAATTACCCGTAGAGCCATCAATGCAAACGCTGTTTCGGGACAATCTCATTGGAACAAACGTATTTTTATTTGAACGGTGTTACTTGAAAAATTAAATCGTGCCGTCTGGTCCCCTCCCCCTTCCCGCACCCCATCCATACAGTCCTCTCCATGGGGAGCAGGGAGAGATGAACATATTCGAAATGAATTTGATCTGAGTTAACGATCCCTCGCTGCATTAATTGAAATGGAACCAGCCGATAGGCTCTGTCAATCACACGCCAGTCCACAAGCACCCGCTCTATTTCAGGAGTCGGGTGGATGTATCATGCTTGGGGCTTTTTGTCTGGAATGTTCAGAGGTGGGTTAGAGGCGTGGGCACCAAGTGTGGTTTGTGTGGTGTTAGAGGCGTGAGGACTGAATATGGGGTCATGTGGCATTGGAGTTATGGGCACTGAGTGTGTGTTAGTGTGTATGTGTGTGGTGTTAGAAGGGTGGGGACTGAGTGTGTGTGTTAGTGTGTATGTGTGTGGTGTTAGAGGGGTGGGCACTGAGTGTGTGTTAGTGTGTATGTGTGTGGTGTTAGAGGGGTGGGCACTGAGTGTGTGTTAGTGTGTATGTGTGTGGTGTTAGAGGGGTGGGCACTGAGTGTGTGTTAGTGTGGATGTGTGTGGTGTTAGAGGGGTGGGCACTGAGTGTGTGTTAGTGTGGATGTGTGTGGTGTTAGAGGGGTGGGCACTGAGTGTGTGTTAGTGTGGATGTGTGTGGTGTTAGAGGGGTGAGCACTGAGTGTGTGTTAGTGTGGATGTGTGTGGTGTTAGAGGGGTGGGCACTGAGTGTGTGTTAGTGTGTGCAAGGGAATGTGAAGGTCACCACTAATGCTCAAGGCTGGTACCCAAGTTGACACTAAAGCAATCTGAGATAGAATCTTGCTTGAATGCCACATTCTGCTGAACTTGAGACACAGACTGGGCATTGTCCCTATCTTTACGCCTCTGTCTTCCTTTCTATATATTCCCCAATATATGACTATAAACACATCTGAAGGACAACAGAAGGCTGAAGGGATGTAGGTGGCTGGCAGGGAGGCTGGAGGGGCCTGGAAATCAAAGACATCATATTTGTATCTTAGGAGCCAGAGGTGGCTTTCCAAGGCAGTAAGAAAATTCTAGAGAGTCAGGGGAAACTTTCCTACTAGCTCATTCAGCCTCAACAAGAACAGAGCCTGCACCCAGAGGGCTTCTTCCCCCAACTGACAATCTAGTACTGACACCCCAAACTTCTAGTGACTTTATCTGGATGTTCTACAAGCAACACCAGCCTGAGAGTGGGCAAAAGAGAAGTATTGAAACCTGCCCATCACCATTTCTGGTTGGGGCACTTGCACATACGTCTGTAGCTGCTTTGGGGTGTGTGTGTGTGTGTGTGTGTTGTTGTTGTTGTTGTTGTTTTGTTTTATTTTGTTTTGTTTTTTGGTTCTTGGTTTTGCCTTCACCTTTGTGTTTGAACAAGGACCACTGTGTACTTCATCTCATTGTGTGGCTAGTCTGGTATAGAGAGACTGGTCTCAGGTGATCTTATTTTTATTAACTGAGATTATTAATTCTCTTTTAAAGGTGATTAGAGGCTGGAGAAAGGACTCAGGAGTTCACACTGCTCTTTTAGAGGACCTGAGCGTCTTTCCTGTCTTAGGGTTCCTATTGCTGGGGTGGAACACCAGGACCAGAGCGAGGTGGGGAGGAGAGGGTTTGTTTGGCTTGTGCTTCCACAGCACCGTTCATCACCAGAGGAAGTCGGGACAGGAAGCTGAAGGGGCTGCTTACGAGTTTGCTCCCCATGGCTTGTTCAGCCTGCTTTCTTACAGAACCTAGGACCACCAGCCCCAAATTAGTAACATCTATCATGGGTTGGGCCCTCCCCCATCAATCACTAATTAAGAAAATGGCTAAAGGCTTACCTATAGTCTGATCTTATAGAGGCATTTTCTCAATTGAGGCTCCCTCTTCTCCAGTGACTTCAGCTTGTATCAAGTTGGCATAAAATCAGTCAACAGTTACAGACGCCCACGCTGGATGGCTCACAACCACATGCAACACAGAGGCAGGGAATCCAATGCCCTCTTCTGGTCTCCTGGCTACCTGTGCCTGTATGTGCATACCGCCCCACAGAATTAAAACAAAAAAAAAAAAACAATAAGAATAAATCTTTAAAAATGTGTGCATAACCCCCAAAACACAGAATTTAAAAAAAAAACAATAAAAATATAGCTTTAAAAATTGGCCAATGAAGATGGAAACATCATTGGGGACCTACTATGTGCCAGGAATCTCATTGCTAGGGGTTGAGGTGTGGAAGGAGTCAGTGCCCTGCCTAGGCTCACACAGCTAGGAAGCCATGGCTCCAGATGAGATCCTGTCTACCTAAGAAACACATGCTCTTCCCTTCTCTTCCCCCTTTTTCTACTCTTTCATCCCCCTTTTCTTCCCTCCTAGTCTTTCAGTGGGATGAACTGATTTTAGCTATCAGTGTGCACTTGTATTTGAAGCCCCTCCCTGGTAGGTGTCTACACTTCCTGGGGCTCAGGGTCTAACTGAGTGGCAGCTACCAAATGTTAATCAAGAGCCATGAAAGCACTGGTGGGTGGAAACCTGATGAGTTTAATGTCCAATGAGTCCGTGGTGGTTCAAGTCCTCAAAGGAAGCAGATGGTTGTGTTGAGGGCAAAGGTATTCTTTTGTTTTCTTTTTTTTCCCCATGATTTTGTACAGGGATCAAACAAATCCGTCATATCAGGCATTTGTGGATTGGTCTTTTTGGTCTCTAAAAGAATGACAGTTGTGTGTACAAAGATGATCATAGCCAAAGCAACCTCTGGGCCCACAAAGATGCTAACTGCTCTTCAAGAAAGAGGATGCTAACCGCTCAAGATATCAGACTTGGAAAAGAGAAAAGATATGGATACCACAAATAATTAAACACTTCTAGACACCTGCTAATGTGCCAGGGACTTTGAAACCCTTGCTCCTGATAATGTGTTGGGGATTTTCAAGCCTTTATCTCTGTAAGTCCCATCAACAGCTGGAGGCAGACACAGCCAACTCCCTCCTTTAATTGATAAAGATATGGAAAGCCAGGACAGGCACTTTATCTGCCCATACAGTTCAAAAGGGCAAACAAAAAGCTTCACGGCCAAGTCTTTCAGATCCCAAGACCCGAACTTCTTAACCGCAGCTCATTCTGAATGTCTGTTTGGAGGGAGGGAAGGATGGCCACTGAGAAGAAGAGGTAGACATTGGCATCTTCATCCGGGAGTGGGGAATGGGTGACCTTTCCTAACCAGCTAATTATTTTAATGGCAGAAGCAAATCTTATTTTCTAAATGTCTCTTCTGCTCTGATGTGGTTATCTGTGTTCTCTCTCTCTCTCTCTCTCTCTCTCTCTCTCTCTCTCTCTCTCTCTCTCTCTCTCCCTCTCTCCCTCCCTTCTTTCCTCCCTCCCTCCTTCCCTCCCTCCCTCCCTTCCTTCCCCCCACCACTCTATACTCTCTGCTGTACCATAGACTGGGTAAATACATTCCTCTGGTTTGTCTTCTGGCAAGCTCCAAGTCCAAAATTCATTTGGGTTCAAGACTCTGTAATCTGAAGCCTAGAAACACCCCCAACTCTGAACCCCTCAGTCAACTGGTTTATAACCAAGAATAGAAACATCAGTGGTGGATACCATAGTGTGCTACCCAGCTCTTCCTTCAGGATGGAAGGACCAATTCTCTCAACTCCAGCCTCCCCCTGATCATCCCAGTGAGGGCCTCTTGTTAGATACAGCTGTGCTAAACTTATCCTGGGGTGCATCTCTGCATTCCAGCAGTCAGTGACAGATGATCAGAGATTAATTTTGCTGAGAGCAAAGTACCTTCTATGTCCATCATAATTATCATTCATTATCACCATTTACCACTATCCACATCTCCATAAACATCATCATTACCACTGTGATTGTCACCATTATCAGGTACTTTATTACCACCATAATCACCATCACCATCATCACCATCACCATCACCATCATCACCATCACAACCAACATTATTACTGTCATTATCAGCACCATCATCACCACCATCACCACCATAACCACCATCACCACCATAACCACCATCACCACCATCACCACCGTTATCACCATCACCACCACCATCTTCTTCATCATCACCATCATCATCACCACCATCATTATCACCACCATCATCATCACCACCATCATCACAACCATCACCATTATCACCACCATCAACATCACCATCACCACCGTCACCACAATCACCACCATCATCACCATCACCACCAACACCCCATCATCACCATCACCGTTGATACCATCACCACTGTCACCATCAACACCATCATCACCACCATCACTACCATCACCACCATCATCACAACCATCACCATTATCACCCCATCTTCATCATCTCACCATGGATGAACTTACCACTGCTATCATTTTGTAGTCATCAGCTTTCCATCATTATGCCCAAATCCCCCAAACACACTTAAGAACATGAAAGGCTTGTTTTGGGTGCTGGTTTTAGAGTTCCTGATGCAAAGCCATCGTCCTACTGCTTTGGGTCCATGGTGACTCAGGAGTTCAGGGTAAGAGCATGTGGAAGAAAAAGTTTATTCATCATGGTGTTGGGAAGCAGAAGATGAAGTGACTAGGGTTCCAATGTTCCCTTCAAGGACTGTGTAGTGGGAGTGGCGGGCTGTGTCCCGCCACCCGGCTAGCTTTACACCCAAAATAATTACATGGAAACTGTATTCTTATAAACACTTCCTGACCCATTAGTTTCAGCCTCTTATTGGCTAAATCTCATATCTTGCTTTAACCCATATTTAGTAATCTGTGTAACACCACGAGATGGTGTCTTACTGGGAAGGATCTTAGCCTGCATCTATCTCGGAGAGGAGAGCTATGGCATCTGCCTGAGGCATCTGCCTGACTCTGCTTTCTTTCTCCCACAATTCTGTTCTGTCTACTCCACCTACCTAATTTTCTATCCTATTAAAGGGCAAAGGCAGTTTCTTTATTAACCAATGAAAGTAACACATAGACAGATGACCCTCCTCCATCAGGACTGAGCTACAATTTCAGCTATGATGAGACTCTGGGTCACTTTCTGGATGCAGTGAGGTATCTTCCTTCTATTTTTCCAGACTAGAACATCTCCCCCCTCTTCCAAAGCCCTGTAGCAACCTAAGCTGTACTTATACCTTCAACCCATGAATTCGGTTGTATTGTCTCTACCTGACATTCCTTTTCCTCTACCAGATAAACTCCTTTCAAGACACAATTAAAATAGCTCCTTCTGGGGAAATAGACAAGATGTCCTGACAAAATTTGGAGCATGGGGGTGGGAAGGGAAGTGAATGTGGAAGGAGAGGAGGAGGGGAGAAGGAAAGCAGGTAGGAGAACTCAAGGAAATGGGATAGTCGAAATGGGGGAAGGACAGAGGTGGAGAACAAGGAAAGAGATATTTTGATTGAGGGAGCCATTATGGGACTAGCAAGAAACCTGGCACTAGAGAAATTCTCAGGAATCCATAAGGATGACCCCAGCTAAGAACCTAAACAGTAGAGGAGAGAGTGTCTGAACTGGTCTTGCTCTGTAGTCAGATTGATGACTATCTTAAATGTCACCATAGAACCTTCATCCAGCAACTGATGGAATCAGAGGCAGAGACCCACATCAGAGCACTGGACTGAGCTCCCAAAGTCCAGTTGAAGAGTGGGAGGAGTGAGAATATGAGCAAATAGGTCAAGACCATGATGGGTTCACCCACTGAAACAGTTTACCTGAGCTAATGGGAATTCATCAACTCCAACCAGACAGGGAAGGAACAAGCATAGGACAAAAGTAGACCCTCTGAATGTGGGTGACAGTTGTATAGCTGGGACAGTTCACTCAAGAAAGACTTGTTCCAAGTCAGCTAAGTCTCAAGTGCTTGCTCGCACACTCTGGGTCTCACCATCCTGCACAGTCACGCGTGATCAGCTAAGCATTTTCCTTTCTGGGGAGAGCAGGCTTGTCAATCCCAAGGCTCAGTGTAAATAAGTGTCCACGCTACCTCCCACTCTGCTCCTGGACATGCCAGTCAGTTAGTTGATCTGCACTTCCCCTTCACTCCCGCCATGGGTCCTGATCCTTCTCTGTGAGATCCCCGTCAAGGGATTGCTATTCAGCTTCATAGAATGTGTCCACTCCCAGCAGGGTATGTTCCCCAATCACCAAACCAACAGATCCCCTACAGGTGTGGTGCATTTTCCATGGGTCAGTGTCCCTGTCCAAAGCTTTGTTCCTAAGTAGGAAGGTCTAGAATCCAGAAGAGTGGGCACAAAAGGACACCAGGCAGCCATTTGTCATAAAACAGGGCAAGGGCTAGCTCTGCGCAGCTGCCTGGGAAGAACCCTGGACTGGAGAGACAGCAAGCAGCACAGAGGCACCTTCCCTAAAAGGAATAACAAACTGCTGACTCAGCCCTTTTTGAGAGGTAGCCGAGTATCGGTGGCACCCGCGTGTTAGCAGCTACAGCTCAGAAATGGCCCTGGGAAGCCAGAATAATTGTCCCCGTTTTACTCATAAGAAATAAGAGCTTGAGTCCTTTGTCCAGAGTCAACCAAATCAGAATCAAGCCTGGAGGATCTCACCCTGAACTGTGTCCCGTATGGAAGAAGAGGATCAAGGGAGCTGTGGATGGAAGCCAGCGCAGCCTGGTCTTTAGTCCTGTGTTGTCCTGTCTTTCCTCAAGCAGTGTTCTACCGTTTACATGGTCCCTTTGGGAGATGGAGCATCCACAGGGCTGACCTCGGTTCATCCACGCCAGTGCGTCACCTACTGAGTTCTGGATGCTGTGCTGTTTCATAGGGAGACTGGAGTTGGGGAATAACACATTTTCCTGCTCTTGTGGAGACAGCAAACCGCAGTCTAGAGCTCAAGGCTCACTGGTGAACTTGGAAGACAGTGGGGATAAGGGACCCTGGGCATCCGCAGTAGGAAAAGTTGGTAGGGCCAGCGGAGGCTCAGGAATTTGTGGATGGAGGGAGGTGGCTCAGGCAGGCAGGTGGAAAAAGGGCATGGTTGGAGGTCAGCTGTCTGTGAGTTCATAGGATCCAAGGATCTGAAAGATGACCAGGGCGGGGAGGGGTATTAGGAGCTGGATCCCTCAAGGACCTCACAGGTCCTCACAACAGCCAGGTCTCTGTCTTGAAAGTAACACCATCAGCAAAAGGCCTTTCAGCAGGCTGGGCTGCTGTGGACTCAGAGCCGCAGACCCCGCTGGCTAAATTTTCAAGTGGTCAAGGCAGAACTTGGGCTTCTTCCTAGGAGAGGGCTCTGGTTCCCATAACAACCCTGATTCTGGGCAACACTGGGGCCGTCTGGGGCAGCTCTCGCATGAGTCCTCAGTGACAAAAGCGAAATGGAACCCAGGCTCTCTGCCTCTAGGGGTCTTCATGCTCGAGTCCTGACTAAAATGATTTATTAAAGCTAATATCTCCACCCACACGTCTGCAGCGATGACACAGAGAGGCTGTGTGACGTAACCACAGTCACAGAGGAAACAAAACAGATGTCTTTTTAAAAGTAGGGTGGGTGGAGGGTGTGGCTCAGTTGGTAGAATGCTTTCCTAGTTTGGGAAAGTTCCGGGGTAACTCCCAGCACCGAATAAACCTGAGCATGGTGGGTGTACCTGTGGTCTCAGCACTCTGGAGGTGGAGAGAGGTTGATTGGAAATTCAGGATCATCCTCAAGTATAGAGCGAGGCCATCCTGGCTACATGAGATGAGATGAGATGAGATGAGAGAAAGGGAGAGAGAGAGAAAGAGAGAGAGAGACAGAGAGAGGGAGAGAAAAAGAGAGAGAGGGAGGGAGGGAGGGAGGGAGGGAGGGAGGGAGGGAGGGAGGGAGGGAGGGAGGGAAGGAGGGAAGATTTTGAATAAAAGTCAATAACTTTTTCTATCCTGTTAAGAGATGTCATTGACAACTTGTTTTGAGATAAGTAGTATCTCATTGCAAATAAATAAATAGTATCTCTTTGCAATTGGCAACAGCAATAACAATAAGTGTTCCAGTTGCTCCTGCTTCACAATAAACTGACCCAAGATATAGTGAGGTAGAAGAACTGTCCATTTCTGCTCCCCCGTTCTGTGGGTTGACTTGGAAAAGGAACAATGGAAACAGCTTGTCTCTGCCCCACAATATCTGGGACCTCCTCTGGGGGATGGGACAGCTGAGGACGTGCTGGTGGCCAGAAGTTAGAATCACCTAGAAGAGTCTTCATTCACATGTGATACAGTTGCTGCAGACCATTGTGATTGACACTAGGACACTGGCCAGCACAGCTTGCGGTGTCTCCCTATGGTCTCCCGGCATAGGCGACCTTGGACTTCCTCACAGTATGGTGGGGCCAAGCTCTACGAGCAAACACCCTGTCCAGAACAGGGAGGAAATCGAGCTGATATTGACGCACACGACTTCACTTCCTTTTCACTGATGATCATGGAGGTCTAAACATGTTCAAGAGGGAATGTGGGACTGGAAAGACGGTGCAGAGGACAAAGCACTTGCCGCGTAAGCACGAGGACCGGTTTCAGATCTCTGGAGTATAGGAAGAAAGCCAGGTGTCGGGGCGTGTGCTTGTGACCTTGGTTTCAGGAGGAAGCAGATATGCAGATCCCGAGCGCTCATGAGCCAGAGCCATGTTCTGATCTCCTAGTAACCACACAGAGGTCCTTTCTAATTCTGACCAGAAGCAAAGAAGAGCAGAAATAAGAGACAGATCACTTCTGAATCTTTCCATGAAAAAAATATAAGTGTAAAAAAATAATAAAAATATTTTAGACATTTAAAAAATAATCAAAATATAAAAATAATTTAAGAAATATTCTTTAAAAGAATAAAAAGTTAATGACCAAACCTTCCAATGGTCTACAACTTGACCGCTTTAATTATCATTTGTGTGCAAACAGTCCTGTGACCCACTGAGGTCACATTGTCTTGATGTCCCCGAGGAGATGCTGAACACAATGTGTGCTCAGTGCAGTGTAGGTTTCAAGTCCCAACTCTTTGGTTAGTCTAAGGGTCTAACCTGGTTTTCTGATCCCCTCCACATCCCCATCCCACGAGCCATGCCTCTTTCTGAGTACACACAAGAAAAGCTGGTCGCCAGTGAGGTTTACACCCATCTTAACCGCTCAATAAAACCTTGGGAGACTTCCTCAAATTCAGAGAAGTTAAATCCTGACACTTTAACAGCTCGTTCGCAATACACAAACCAGATGGACCAGGGCCTTGAATCCATTCCACTGCCATCAGGCAGCAATCATGTTACAGGCTTCACTGGCCGGGCACAGAACCTGGCTCTTTGTTCTATCCACAGACACCCCAGAGCAGGGGCAGAGGGTACCTATTTCCTGTCTCGCATCTGTTTATGAAGGCACCACCAAAGAAGAGGGGCTGTTGGTCTCTCATTCGGGATTTAAAATGTTCTTTGAGCTCTTTGTGAGTCAGGCGAGATTTTAAAATCTGGGCATTCTCTAAAGAACTGGACCGGGAAGCCCCTTCCATCACAGCATCCGCACTGTGATGGCTGGGAGTGGGGCCCCTGGCTTTTCTGCCAGTGAGAATAAAAAGTCCACCCAGTGTTTGCATGTACGTGAAGAACCTGATACAGGCTGGGGGAATGGCTCAGTTGCTAAGGCACTTACCTTGTAAGCATGGGGACCTGAGTTTGATCCCCAGAATCCACATGATAGATAGATAGATAGATAGATAGATAGATAGATAGATAGATAGATAGATAGATACCAGACATGATGGTCCATACTTGTAATTCCAGTTCTGAAGAGCCAGAGATAGGCAGACCCCTAGGATTCCCTGACCAGTGAACCTAGTCTGCTTGGTGAACTTCAGGACAATGAGAGAGAGCATGACCCTGCCTCAAAAGTCAAAATAGACATCTGTTTTGAGTTAGGTTTCTGGTTTCTGGTTTCCACAAGCACACACACATGCATGTACACCCCCATATACATGATAATATGCATACACTAGTACATGTGAACACAAACAAGAATAGAATGAAAGAAAACCCTCAGTCAGACACAAGTCGCTGTTAAGTTGAGGCAAGTGACATCAATTCTGATCCCTTTTCTCTGCATCCAAGATTCACATTGCTGCACCAAGTTGTGGAAAGCAGAGGAAGGAGGTGCCCTCTTGACTGGGACGTGGTACCCACTCAGCTTCTGATTGTCATCAGGCTTTCAAGAGCTCAGCAAGGTGAATGAGAATGCAGGGCATGGCCAAGCCAGGAATTCCATTCAAGTGTGTAGCCTGGAACTTCCCTACAGGCAATCTGATGGGTACCTGCAACAGAAGCGAAGAAAACACACATGAAAAGGGGGTGTCTCTTCCGTGAAGAGAGTCGAGGGTGGGTAGACTCTGGTAAGTCCAGTGTGTGTGACAGTTCTTCTCGGGGTCTTTTATACTAATATTACTTTGCCTTTTCTAGGTGATCAAATCAAAGTGTCTATAAGGGTGTGTATGAGGAGGGAGGGAGCAAGCATCCAGGGGATTTGATCACAGAATATGATACCTCATGTGGTAAGGTAAGAAGATGGAAGATGGTGTGGGTGAGTGCATAGTGAGATGGATGACTGCATGGCTAGAGACATGGATGGATGGATGGATGGATGGATGGATGGATGGATGGATGATGGGTGGATGGATGGGTGGATGGGTGGATGGGTGGGTGGGTGGATGGATGGGTGGATGGATGGATGGGTGGATGGGTGGATGGATGGGTGGATGGATGGATGGGTGGATGGATGGATGATGGGTGGATGGAAGGGTGGATGGGTGGGTGGGTGGGTGGATGGATGGATAGATGATGGGTGGATGGATGGGTGGATGGATGGGTGGATGGGTGGATGGGTGGATGAATAGATGGGTGGATGGATGGGTGAATGGATGGATGGATGAATAGATGGGTGGATGGATGGGTGGATGGGTGGATGGATGGATGGATGGATAGATGGATGGATGGGTGGATGGATGGATGGGTGGATGGGTGGATGGATGGATGGGTGAATGGATGGATGGATGAATAGATGGGTGGATGGATGGATGAATGGATGGGTGGATGGATGGGTGGGTGGGTGGATGGATGGTTGTGTGGGTGGGTGGATGGATGGATGGATGGATGGGTAGATGGATGGATAGATGGATGGATGGATGGATGGGTGGATGGATGCATGGATACATAAATGCATGGATGCATGGATAGATGCATGGATGGATTGAAGGAGGAATGAATTGTCACACTGATAAAATGGAAGCACTCATGCAGGCATGATGGCATGAGTGTAGGAGGCATGCATGCATACATGCACAGATTGATAGACAACTTGTTGCCTGATGGATGGATGCATACATGAATTAATGAGAAGATGGATGGATGGGCACACTGATGAACAAATATATAGAAGACAAACAATAGATAAATAGAGCGATATTCCTTTTCATTATCGATGTCACTGGATGTAGAATCTCCACGGAAACAAATGTCTCTGGGTGTGTGTTGGATGAGGAGTAAGAGCTACATGGATCTGTAGGTCTAAGGCTGAATTATAGAGTGCAGATAGGAATTATGTCTGTCTAGTAAAGTTCCATAGTAAATTCTCTTCCAATGGTAATGTGAACCTGTTTCCTACCAGTTGTGAGTAATCTGACCCCCAGAGGCCTCAGTGCCCCCATCTGAAGATGTACACACTAAGAGTGGCCACCTGAGTGTATTACCATAGAGACAGATTAAACTGAGGATTTGGACACACAGAAGCACACAACTAGAATCTCAGCCTTCAGGATCCTGAGGAAGGAGGGCCACTCTGTACTGCACAGTTGAGGAGCCTGGCTGGAGGAAATAGGTTACTACGGGCCTTTGACGATTAGACGCACCCTTGGTCTAGTCTGGTTCCCTCTGCTTCCTGTGTGCTGTGCTATGAACAGCCACTGCCTTACGCCTTCCCTACCATGATGGACCTGAAGCAGTGAGCTGAAACAAACTGCCTGGCTCCTTTACAGTGTTTCTGCTGGGCATTTGTCACAGAGAAGTAAAAGTTACTGATACACTCGTTCTGACACTTGGCCGTTTGCTCCTTCAGCTGTTCCCACCAAATCCTAAATGAATGGAAACACCAGTCTGAAACTAACTTAACCTTAACTCAGAAGTAGTTTGCCTTGGACACTTTGCTGTCATGAGAGAAAGTTGATACACCCACCAAAGCCGTTTTTACATCACTTTTAACTCCATTGAACTAAAAAATTAAGTGTATTTTATTTATTTCTTAACTTTCTAAATCACACACAAATTGCTTTGGCTAATTATTAAAACAAAAGTGCTTTGTGGAGAAATCAAACTTGATTACTGTGGCTGACTGCATTCATATATTTCTGTACTCTGTTTGCTAACATTTTATTGAGGGTTTTCACATATATATGTGCATTGTACATACTCGAACAATGTGAATGTCCTTCAACTGATGAAAGAATAATGAAAAGTTGGAACATATACACAGTGAAATTATTCAGCAGTAAAGAAAAAGAACTAGAAAGAATTGTATTGAGAGAGGTGACTCAGACCCAGAAAGATAAATGCCAATATTCTCTCTCTTCTGTGGTTCTTAGCTCCAAATCTTCAGATGTGAGCATACAACCTGGAGTGACCACAGCAGGAAAGTAAAAAGGGACCACAGAATGTGGGGCTAGAGAGGGGAATGACAAGACACAGCTGATAGGAACGGGGAAATGGGAAAAATGGGGAACAGAGGGGCTTTAACGAGGGAGGCCAACACAGAAGGAGAGGAAGGGTGGAGGGACAGATAACACAAAAGGATGTTTAATAAAGCCTCAAGTAATCATATCATTTTATATTTATGTAATCTATATGATATGTGTAATATATATATTACGCACAGCATGATGCTACTTGGTCTTGCTGTGACTTCCTGCAAGAGCCATAGACTAACAAACCCTCCCATAAAGGCATGAGAAACTGCCTGTGGTCAGGGTAGTCTGGGGACCCCAAAACAATATAGGCTCTTGTTGTTGCCCTTGATCTCCTCTCAGTGGTTGAGGGTGGGCCCCTGCTGCTAAAGACATCATACACTTCAGGCCCAGGACTCAGATTTACACTAGAGGTCACCTGAAAGCATCCTATGGTCTGGTTTTCATAGAATCTGAAGGCACCGTGCATGTCCCAAGAGAGACTCAATCAATGGTCCTCTCCCGCTGTGATGTCTCTAAGCTACAACAATGGACAGCACGGCAAGACACTCCTGAAGGTACAATAGTGGCCCTCGTGGCTTGATGGTAACCAAGAGCTTTCTAATGTGTACTTAAGGTCTGCTATACAGGAGGGGAATCATGCCTGCTACTGGGAACCAGTACCCATGGTTAGAGAGGTCTTCTATCTCAGAAGAGACTCTGCTACTGAAACCTCACTAGACCAGCATAATTCCAACTACATTCTAAAACTTATCCTTATACCAAGAGGTACGTGTAACTCTCACGCCTCACCGAAGACGCTTCGCTTTGTGATGGTTTTTTGGAAACCATCACAGAAAACCCAAACAGGTCACGATGCAGAGATGAACCGATGGCGGTGTGTCCAGCCCCAATGGATGCACCCACAATGCAACCCCTACCCCTAAGTCTCAGAGAACATTGCAGAGGAGACCGAACTATCGTAAGAACCAGAAGATCAGGAAGTTTGATCTGAGACTTTGCCTGCTAGAAATGACTGGGAAACTACACTCATGACCTGAGCAACACTGAACGGCGTGCTAACATGGCAAGGGGAAAATCTCACATGGTGTCACCCTGGGTAAAGAACTGCTGGCAACTAATGAAAGATAAGAGCAGGAGAACAAGCCTCTTCCCACGATGAACCCTGTAATTGGCTAGCCAGTGCACAGTACTCAGCCCTGAAATCATATACGCACAAGCCACGCTAAACAAACCCAGCAGCTTGTATCTATGTATTTATGTGTTTATATATGTATGTAACAACAACTGCAATCATCAGTTTGAGAGGGAATGGCAAGGAGACATGGAAGGAGCTGGAGGAAGGAAAGGGAAAGGGAGAAGTGGTCTAATCGTATGTTAATTAAAAATTTAAATGAATAAACATAACTAAACAAAATGACCCCTCCCAAATCTCAACAGTCATCATCACTGTGTGGATTTTCCAGGAAGAAGAAAGAGTTCATCTTGTTGACATTTTTTTTGCTTTTGTTATTCAAATTCTCCACATGTGTAAAGGGACAGGCATGTCTCAGGGAGGGAGCACGTGCTTGGCTAGCGTCAGGTTCTGTGTTCAAGTCTCAGCCCCAGGAATAAAACACAATAAACAAAGTATACAAAAAGCATGTTATAATTTTTCAGTACAAGAGGAAATAAGTGATTGCAGGCAGTTTTCAGTCAGATGGGCGTTCTGTTACAGCTAAGCATTCAGCTATGACCTCACAGACAGCGCAGCAGCTGATACAAGACCTCCCCAAAGAGGTCAGGGATGTGTGCAGGCGGCCTGAGACCCGGTCCTGCAGATGGATAACTATCCATCTTGCTCTCAAACTCAGGAAGTTCCCCCCAAGCATTTCTGTCAATAACTCATCCTGGGAGCTTAATAACATTTCCTTGCAGGAAGTCCTTCCCCTCATCCTAGCTAAGTCTTTCCCGCTGTCCTGTCATTTGAATGGATGGGTCTCTTTCTCCCACCCCAGCTCTTCAGAGTCAAGGGCCAAGTGTGAGGAGCAGGGCAGGGACCACATGGACGATGTGCAGTGTGTCAGTTTGCTCTTGATAGTGGCGGTGCCCCCCAGGACCCTGGTGTGGAAATGACTGTGGCCATCTGTTACAGCTGGAAATGGCCAAGGCTGCTGTCTGCAGTGCAGCTCCAGCCCAAAGAGTCCCCAGGGAACCCCCCCACCTGCCCATTCCCTGGACTGGAGGCTTCACTCTGCGTCAGTCAGCTCCCTGAGCTCCTTCCTGTCATATTTTATGCATCATGATGGTCATTTCAGTCAAGATTGATGCGATTCATATCCTTCCAAGCTGGGGTAAATGGGGAGTCAGGAAATGCCATGGAAAGGGGGACCCAGGAGCACAGAAAAGGGGTGTAGAAGTGAGTCCCAGAGTCAGACAAGCATTTATCTGTTTATGGATTTGGCCAGCTGGTCTCCTCTGCCACTGTGAGCAAGCAAGTTTCTTCCAGAAACTTCTTCCCTCTAAAAAGCTCAACTGAGTGTGGGATGTAAAGCCAGCAGCCTGATGTGATAGAGTAGAGTCCCAGGAAGTGCTGAACATGGGTGACTCTGGCCCTAAGTAACGCTCTTGGGACTCACGAGCATCAAGACACCACAGAGCCCTCAGGATGTGGCTTGCAAGGACAGACATGTAGATCCATGATTCTTCAATTGCTCAGCCTCGGGTGTCGTATCTGTCACGGGACCTGATGACGGTATTTTCTTCACAGGAGTCAGGCACACTTAAAGAATTGGGGCCCGTGGAGGACAGAGGCCAGACCACGTAGGGCGGGTTTGCTGCTGTGGTCTTAAGTGAACCACTTAAGAGGGATATCTCTACCTCCATTTTCATATCCGGAAAATGGCGGAGACTGTAGAACAAGCAGCGCCCTCACCGAGACAGTGTGAATTGGCGTAGACGAGGTACTCCGAGATGGGTCCTGGACCTGGTAAATGTCGATTGAGTTTGCCACTCATAGTAATTCAACGTGACTAGCTGTATCAGGTGTAGTCCAACAATTTCAGTTGAATCCTAGGGAAGAGCACAGCTTGACGGATTCATACCTCTGGCTTATCCAGTGGAGTAAAGACATGCATACAAACACACAGCGGGGAGAGCAAGGAGAAAGAGACCTTGATTGAGGGAGCCATTATGGAGTCAGGGAGAAACCTGGCACTAGAGAAATTCCCAGGAATCCACAAGGATGACTCCAGCTAAGACCTGAATCAGTAGAGATGAAGGTGCCCAAACTGACCTTCCCCTGTAATCAGATTGACTGACTACCTTAATTGTCAGCATAGAACCTTCACCTGATGGAAGCAGATGTAAAGACCCACAGCTAAGCACTGGGACAAACTCCCAGAGTCCAACTGAGTAGAGGGAGGAGAGATAACATGAGCAAAGGGATCAAGACCATGATGGGGAAACCCACAGAAACAGCTGGCCTGAGCTAGTGGGAGCTGGCTGACTCTGGACTGACAGCAGGGGACCCTGCATAGGACCAAACTAGTCCCTCTGAATGTGGGTGACAGTTGTGTGGCTGGGACAGTCTGTGAGGCCACTGGCAGTGGGACCAGGACTTATCCTTAGTGTATGAACTGGCTTTTTGAAGCTCATTCTCTATGGAGGAATACCTAGCTCAGACTAGATACAGAAGGGATGGCCTTGCTCCTGCCTCAAAGAGGTGTGATGGACTTTGTTGACTCCCTAGGGGAGGCCTTACCCTCTCTGAGGAGTGAATGGGGATGGGGTGGAGGGAAGGTGGAGGGAGCAGGAGGAGGAGAAGGAGTAGGAACTGGGATTATTGTATAAAATGAAAAAAAAGATTGATTTTAAAAATTAAAAAAAACAGCACATGTAATACATATGTATTTTCCCATATGCCCACAAGACTTCCACCAAAATAAAACATTGTTTTAAAGTAAAATTTCAGAATTTGGGCTACATGGTCAAATTGCCTAGTCCGTCTCAGATCCATGACAGGCAGTTTGTATGTAACATCCGTCATTCTGTCTGCAGCTATGAAGCAGGTCCCCTAAAGGATTGGTGTTGTTGAATGAGATAACACACGTGAGACTCTGAGGGTGTCTGGCCAATGCTACACCCTTGGTGTTAGGATTTTAGTGGCCAAGTTCATGGTTAGCAACTAGCTCTGTCTCCTTCTAGAAATGGCCACAGGATAGTCACCTCACCTTTCTCAGCCTTGCATTTAAGTATTTTCCTATTTTACTGCATGAAATTTTAAGGTCTAATGTGTAGGGCTAGGGAAAGGATGGGTAAATTGAAACTGCACCAATGGGCATGGCACTCAGTTCATGGTAAGTGACAACCACCATAACCATTACCACCATTACTGTAACAATCACCACCACCACCATCACCATCAACATCATCATCACCACCAACATCACCATCACCATCATCACCATCACCACCATAATCACCATTATCATCACTATAATCACCATTATCACCACATCATCATCCTCATCACCATCAATATCACCATTATCATTATCATCATAACCGCCACCATCATCACCACCATCATTACCACCACCATCACCATCACTACGATCACCGTTATCACCACATCATCATCACCCTCATCACCATCAATATCACTATTATCATCATAATCACCACCACCACCACCACCATTGTTACCACGATCGCCAGCATCATCACCAGCATCATTACTACCTCAGTGACACCATATTTGGATCAGGAGAGCTCCAAAGGAGAACATGGTTTATCAAGATGGAAGCAGGTGCCTGCAGAAGTCTGGAGGAGGCCAGAAGGCCCTGCCTTTGGTGTTCTTCGTCCACATAATCCTGATCACTCCTTTGTACTTCGATCTAAACTATCCCAAGGAAAGAACACTAAGAGAAAAAGCGACCTAACAACCCTCAGGACAGGGTGGCATACAGCTCATCTCCTCAGTTGTCTGTGGGAACCCACAAGCCTCATTCACCAACCCTGAAGTAGATTTCCTCCCCAACATGGGTAATCTGTGAGTTCCAGGTGACTGACTGGTGACACCTTGGAAACCAACTCAGTTTCTCAAGCTCCCCGGGAAATTTAAAGACAATAGATCTTCAGGCCACCGTGAGACAGTGGTGACCGCTGATATCGGAGACTGGGGAGTGGCTCACTGGGCAAAGTACTTGTTGCACAGCGGGAGGACCAGAGATTGACCACCCAGAGCTCCAGTGAATGCTGGGTGGGCATAGTGGCTCTCTGTGTTTGTTGAATGAATATTCTCAGCTTTCCTGTCCTGCAAGTCCTGCACCAGACGACAGGTGATTCAATTAATTTTAAGTATCACCCACTTATCCTTCAAATGCCTATCTGTTGCTACCCTCAGTAAACAGATAAAGAAAGTGAGGCTCAAAGAGGTGAGGTCACGTGCCCTTGATCACTCAATTTGAGAGAAGCAGAGCCGGCCCCCAAGCACATACCGTCTACTCGCTACCCTGCCCCATTGACCTAGCCCTTACCCAAGTGTCTTGGACATCAGCAGACACGCAGAGCACGGTCTGGAGCTGCCTGCTGAATGAAAAAGCAACTGTCGGGGACCATCTGCAGGAGTCTCCCTGGGAATATCTGTCTTTTTCTACTTTCGACCAAGTCGAAGCCTCTTTCCTCACCAGTTCCCCAGGGTCTCTTAAAACACCAGGAGGAGGCAGTGGCGCTCAGGCCGAAGAGCCAGCTAGCCCCGGGAGATTAACATGAGAGATTAACATCCCTACTGTCAGAGTGCCTTCCTCCTCCTCCCGGAGCCCTCAGGCCATCACGCTTTCTCCCAGGGACTTCAGTGAAGTCACTCCTGGTCCTGGCATCGGCTTCCGCACCTGGTATGGAGCCCCTGGTCGCCTGCCTCATTTCCCTTACAAGGTTAAGTGGGGCTAAATTGGAAAGCTGTTTAAGAGAGCAGGCTGAGACTCCAAAGGTCAAGAGTTTGAATCCAGACTCTGTCATTTGTCTGCCTTGTAAAATCCGAGGGAGAGAATCTTCCAGAATCTGAGGTCTGATGCCCGGGAAGATATGATGTCAATAGGCACAGTATTAAAACACATATTTTACAGACCTTGTGTGTGTTTGGGGTGTTGCTAATGGCATACTCTCATTGAATGAATGGGAACCATTCCCACTCTTTCTGTCTTGTACTAAGATGCCGTGAATTTAAAAATAGTTTTGTTTGGGGAAGTGGAAGGCAGGCAGCTTTGCCGTGAACAGGGACTAATACACGGGGACATTTCAGAAACAAATGCTTCAGGGAGGTTATTAAGATAGAGATCAGCAGGCTGGGGTGTGGCTCAGTGGCAGAACATTTGCCTGGCATAGACAAGGTCCTGGGTTCTAATACCAGCACCACAGAGAGGAAGGAGAGAAGGAAGGGGGGACATTGTAGCTATCGTGACAACCGTCAATGTATGAGCTAAGTAAACGTGGAAGGCAGAGCGAGGCCCTCAAAATGGGAAGATGCCTCTCACTTCCCTCTTGTCATGAAGCTAAGGTTGAGGGAAGTCGGTTGCCTGCCTTAGGTCACACAGAATGCTCAGTTCTGCTTTTCATTGTACTCTGCCCTGTATCCCACAGTTTGTCTTCGCTTAACCGTATCTGATTCCATGCTTCATTTTGTTTTGAGCTGTTTCTCTAGTTGGGTCTTAAGCTATCTCTCTGCTCTGGAGGAATAGAGACCACGCCCTCCATTATTTGGTGGTCCAGGGTTGGTGGGTTCATCTGCTTTCCAGTGTGCACCAACCCCCACGCAGCTGGAAGCACCTTCCTGGAGAACACTGGAAAAAAAGGTATTATTTCATGTGTGTGTGTGTGTGTGTGTGTGTGTGTGTGTGTGTGTGTGTGTGTACGTGTATGTGGAGGCCAGAGTTTGAGCTCTAGTGGTATTGCTCAGAAGTCATTTCACATATATATCTGTGTATGGGTATAGGCACAGACGTAGTTATCCCTGGAGTCCCCTGGAGCAGAATTTCCAGGTGATTGTGAACAACCCAAGAGATGTTAGGAAACAACCCTGGGTTCTTTAGAAGAGCGGCTTGCATTCTGAACCACGGAACTCTCTCTCCAGCTCCTACTATGTATTTTTAGAACAGGGTCTCTCTTTGGCCTGGAGCTCCCAGGTCATCGTAGGCTTTCTAGCCAGCAAACACGGGGGAACTTTCTCCATCTTTCTCGTGCTGGGATTGTAAGCACACACCATCACATCTGGATTTTTTACAGATTCTGAGCAACACATTCGGGTCCTTATGCTTGCTCTGCCTGTCCTCTACCCACTGGCCCATCTCCGTAGGCCCTCTTTGTTTCTGCAAAAGACTTGCTATGAAGACTCAGCTGACCTTGAACTTGAGATCATGCTTCCTGAGTGCTGGGATTATTAGGTGTTCACCATCACAGGTGCCCAGAGGATCCTTGAACTCATTCCTTACGGGTGGGGAGGCTATTGCTAACGGGATCATTGTTATCGTCTAGTGATGTCTGCGGTGGGTGAGAAGCAAGAGCGCAGTGTTAAATGTGCTGTAAAGCCTGTGTCTGGGATGTAATCTAAGCTCTATAGAGGCACCGCTTGTAAGATCTGAACCCCCTTACCTTGGAGATCTCCTGCTCCAAACCTCCCAGTTCACACACACATTGTGCGTTAAGAGGCTGAGTAAGGAGAAGATCCGCAGAGATGGATCCAATATGGCCAAGCGTTTTTCTCCCACACTGTGACTGACTCACAGGAAGAACCTCCAGTTAAAAGCACTGGCTCCGTTAGCAATTCCTGTCATCCATGGACCCTTCAGGAGGGCAGCTCTGGGGAGCAGGGGGAGGGGGAAAGAATTCTGACCCTCTCTGACTATCTGACCAGCTGCGTCCACAAGGAGATTCCCTCTGAGGCGGTGACAGCATATCGCCCCCAGTAGAGGCTCTCAGAGGGATTCACCTCTCCCTTCCACCTCCATGACTTGGCTCTGTTTACTCTGCTCGCAAAGTGGCTTCCTGTTTCCAAGAGGAACGAGGTTTTTTAAAGGCTTATAAAATGGGATTCAAAAGGCTTTTTGGACA
This sequence comes from Arvicola amphibius, assembly GCF_903992535.2. NCBI lineage: Eukaryota > Metazoa > Chordata > Mammalia > Rodentia > Cricetidae > Arvicola > Arvicola amphibius. The sequence continues at coordinate 118,509,254 of NC_052056.1, forward strand.
TCAAATGACTCATTTAAAAAAAGGAATGTCTCAACAGTTTTAGTGTTTGTGAGTGGAAGCCATGCAAACCATGCAGTGTGTGCTTCCCACGCATCTGTGCACCAATGCATTCTGGAAAGAGAGAGCGGTGGAGAGGGAGATGGATCTCTCTGGACCTGAGGTCTGAGTGTCCAAAGTCCAAAGACATGGTGGCTTTTATTATGTCCAGAGCATATTTGACTAGCGAGATTGCCCTGAGCTAACTTTAGGAAAGCGAGCAGAGACACAGATCCACACCCATATTTGGAGTCTGTGCTATTTGGTTAGCTTCCTTCTGTCTATTCCACAGTGTTTTGTTTTGTTTCAGATAGTGTCTCATGTAGTCCAGGCTGGCCAGGAACTCTCTGTGTATATGCGGATGCCCTTGAATTCCTGATCCCCGTGCCTTCACCTTCCAAGTGCTGGGATGATGAGTGTGCACCCCCACATCTCATTTATGCAGTGCTGGAGTCGAACTCACAGTGCCGGGCGTGCTAAGCAAGCACTCTACCACTGAGACACAATTCCAAGCTCCCCGCCGCCATGTGCTCTAGGGCACAGCTCCTTCACCCCCAGCAACCTTAATATTTGGGTGGGAGCATTCTTTGCCTCTGGAGCTATACCGAGAGCTGTGGGAAACTGGATGACAGCTTTTGTCTCTACCCACTCAAGAAGCACCCTTCCATCCGACGTGAGCACTCAGATGGCCAGCTGTGCCCTGGGTTACCAAGGTATCCCTCATGGGGGACCAATACTCTAGAGTTCGAATTCATTGTGACCGCATGTTCTAGAGTTGATAACTTTGGGTGAGAGGGTGGAAACAGGTAAATATATGACCCTTCTAGAAATAAAACAAAATGAAGCTCTAATATTAAATAGGAAAACGAAAACAAAATAGTTCAGTGTCTGCGGCTCTTCAGAAGACCTCAATGGGTTGCAGTTGGTGACGCTAATATGCCTTTCTTGTTAACCGGGAATGCTCCCCCACAGGCTCATGTTTTGAACACTCTCCACACCCACGCCAGCCTGTGGCTCTGTTTTGAAGGCTGTGAAACCATTAGGAGGCAGAGTCTGGCTGGCAGAAGTAGGTCACTCAGGGTGGGACTTCGACACCCATCCCCAGCGACTGCCTGCATCCCTTGCTTCCAGTCTGCTGCTGTGTGAGCACAAATTCACGCTGCCATTCCCTCTTTCCCCACCACGATGAACTGCGGTCTCTCCAGAAGGGTGAGCCAAGTTAAACCTTTCCTTCACCGAGGACTGACTGTCGGGTATTTTGTTACAGAGACCCATACACCAATCTATACATGTGTGTGGAATACAAACTGGAGTCTGCAGTTAGAGAAACTAAGCTCACTCATGAAGAAGGGCTGCAGGCAAGTTTGTGTACTAGGGTTTTCAGGGATTTCCTCTGGGGCCTAACGCCCTGTGCTCATCACGAAAGTACGTCAGCCTCGTGATCAGTTTAGACCAAAAGCAACTCTCTCTCTCTCTCTGTGTCTCTCTCTGTCTCTCTCTGTCTCTCTGTCTCTCTCTCTCTCCCTGTCTCTCTCTGTCTGTCTCTCTCTGTCTCTCTCTGTCTCTCTCTGTCTCTCTCTGTCTGTCTCTCTCTCTCTCTCTCTCTCTCTCTCTCTCTCTCTGCATATGTGTGTATGTGTGTGTAAGTTATGGTGGCAGATAAAACTGCTATGACCCTGGTCAGCACAAGACTCTGATTTTAATGCCGCCGTGCCTGTGGCATCCCAGAACCCCACAGCCCGGCCTCTCTAGCACACCAGGACAGCTGCTCACCGAACTAGGAAGAAAAATGAGATCTGGGGGGCGACCGCACGCCTCCTGCCAACAGAAAGCAAACCAGGACAAGGGCATTTAGGAAACTCGTACCAAAAAATATAGAGATGAAACTTCACAGCCTTTGATTTGGTAACAGGTTCTTTGCTGTGACATCAGAAGCGCGAGAAATAATAATACCAAGAACAGACAAGTCTGAATTTATCAAAATGAGAAATTTCTGGACAGAAATTGCAGCATGAAGCATGTGGAAAAATAGCCTGTACAAACACGTCTGTGATAAGGGCTGGTGTCCAAGATATATAAGTTACATATTCTTTATATTAATATATAAAGAAGCCGCAAGTCAACACAAAAAGACAACTCAAAAAAAAAAATGACTAAAAACTTGAGCAGACACATTTGCAAAGACAGCAAGCGAGCAGCCAATGAGCACATGAGAATGTTTGACATCATCAGTCCCTAGGGAAATGTAAATAATCCCAGTGGCAATGAGATAAGAACAGAGGATGGGGGGGGGGGGGACTAAGAAAGAGAGACAGGGCTGTGGAGACACTGGGATTCTCTGATGCCGCTGATAGGAGCGTAAAGTGGTGTAATCACCGTGGGAAACAACTTGGGAGATCTTATAAAAATTTTTCACAGGGGGCCTGCAGGAAGGCCCAGTTGGGAATAGAGCTTGCTGCACAAGCCGGGACGGTCTGAGTTCAGTCCCCAGAATCCACAGGCCTGGGGTCCTCTTGTAATTCCAGACCCAGAAAGTAAAGAGAGGGAATGCTCAGAGCAAGCTAGCCAGTGGGACTAGACACATCAATGAGCTCTGACTTTGATTTAGAGACCCTGCCTCGATGAACAAGGCAGAGAGCAAAGGATGAAAATCCTGACATAAAGTCCAGGCCTCTGCATACACTCTCATCTACACGTGGGCCATACACATGTAATTATGCACACACAGAGATGCACATGCACATGAAAAGGAAAAAGATAAAACACAAGTGAGTGAACGCAGTTGATTCTGTGCTCTTTGAATTAATGGCTGCGTGTGTTCGTCACATAAAATAACTGTCTTATTCCATGCCGTCTTGAACTGCCAGCAGGAAATATTAAAACTCATAAAAAATGTTTTCCAAGCAGAATGTCTCAAATTGGGGAATAATGATATTAATTTGGAGCCGAATGATGCAAACCAAAGCTATCTGGTAAATTTCATGTCAGTGAGGAACCAGGAAGAAGCCAGGACAATTGGCCAACAGGGGACTTCTGCTTTGCAGCACATCCTTGTTCCTTAATCATGGCATTAATAATGTCAGACTCGGAGGCTTTTCATTTATCAAACTCCAATGCAGGCAGCTTGCGTGAGTTACGTCATGCAACCCTTCCAGAAAATGTTGACCTCAGACCCATTTCGCTGATGAGAAAACTGAACCCAGAGAGGCATCAGTCTCTGTGGTCTAAGGGAAGATATGACATTCACCACCAGTTATTAGGAGTGAGCATCACAACCCAAGCAACTGTATTGCGATCTGAGATTTAACTCATCCCTTTTGGTCTGATGACACTGTTCAAGGCAAAACAAATAAATAAAAATAAACACTTTGCCTCAGAGAATCACTGTAATATGGTGATTCCTGGCCATCTAGGACTGTTCACGTTTAAAATTATTGAAATAAAATAATAAGACTTTACCCCAGCTTAGTGCTCAGTTGTCACATACAGTTGGTACCTGCCATGTGTGCTATAGAACACACCCATGGATACAAAACCTACCAGGCCTTGTTGTTGGCCAAATACGCTCTGCCTCCGGGATTCTGACACTACCTTGACACTCACTCCTATGACTTCTCTGTATCCTCCTGTGTCTCGGTGAGCCATTGCATGTGACACCTGTCTAAAAACCCTGGCTCAGGCTGAGGAGATGGCTCAGTTTATAAAGTGCGTGCCACATGCACGAAGACCTGAACTTGGATATGAGTCGTCCCCCAGAAAAGACTGCACCCTGAAGAACAGAGATGAACAGACCACAGGAGCCCACCGGCCAACCAGCATGGTGGAACTGGTGAGCTCTGGGTTTGGGGAGAGATGCTATCTCAGAAACAAACAAACAAGCAAACAAATGAACAAAAATGGGGCAGAGAGACAGAACAAGTCACTAGAAGTTAACCTCCAGCTTCCACATCCATGCACACGACCCAGGGACATATTTACGTGCATGCGTGCACACACACACACCAAGAAGTCCCCTGGTCTCCACATACACGTATGCCCACATGTGGGCACACAAACACACACACACACGAAGCCAGGATGATGAACTGAGTTTATCCATAGAAGTTTTGAGGAGGCACAGCAGCACAGCAAACACACTCCCAGCCCCGAGTTGATTTATCTTGATGTTTGGTTGGATTCCTCACATTTTGGGTCTCTTCAGTAACCTTTTCACCCCCCTGTTCTTTTCCGAGGTGGCTGGCCGGCTCTTATCATTCATCATGAATGCATCTCACTCCAGCCCAGGCTCCCCCGACAGAAAGAACAGCCGGTCTTCAAGAGGTCAAAGACATTTTTCTCTCTTCGTCTTTCTCAGTTTCCAGCATAGATTTGTCAGTCTAAGAAGGCATGAACTCTGGATTTGATGTACTTTAATTGATTTCACCCTCGACAAGTCAGACTGGCCGTCAGCTCTTTGCTCGGGCTTCCCTGAACTTTCCTTAAGGCTAAGATTTTCATCTGTCTCTGAAACCGAGCTGTCACCAAGCAATTTATTCCCTTCACCAGCTCTCCGGACCCATCTTATTTTCATTCCCATAACTCCCCTGAGGGAGAGGGGAGAGTGTGATAGAACATGGGAAAGAGTATGCACCAAGGGAAGTGAGAAGGAAAAGAAATGGGGGGGAAGATGGGTAATAAATGGAAATTCTTGTCCTTATCCACTGCAGGGACATTGTTCTGATTTCTTATTTGAATTTTTAACAGGGTGAAATCAGAGAGAAAAATGGGCTGGTGGAAGGGATGCCCGGATGGATGTGTGGACGGGATGAATGGAGGGGAGGATGCACACATGGACGGATGAAACGATGGATGGATGAGTGAACTTATGAATGGATGGAGGGATTGGTGGGAAGTTGGATGGATGGAAAAGGGGAGGAAGAGAGGGAGGCCAAATATAAATGAGTAGGTAGTTTGATAAATACACGAATGCATGAATGGAAGACTAGGTAAATAGATGCATGAACTGTTTGAAGGGGGTGGTTGAAGACATAGATGGAGGGATGAAAGAAGGGACAGGTGGGTAGGTGAGTGTATGCGTGGATGGACAGAGGACGGAAGAGTGGGTGGATGAATTAATGTGTACACACGTGCATGTGTATGTGTGCACATGTGCATACGTGTGCCAATTCTTTGGTGAGTGAATTCTTAAGTAATTAGGAGAATTCCAGGCACCCTCGTTACTAATCGGATTGACAGAGCTTCAAAATTTTTCATATATTACCTTGTACTTGCCAGGAATGGTGACAGGGGCTCAAATAATGAGAAGTACACATAGTCCTTATCACCAAAGAACTCATATGCACAAAAGAGTACGGTCATAGGGGTAATACGTGTGGTTCCTGGGATTCAGCACAGGGCTCCCCACATGCTAGTTGTGCGCTGTGACACTATCCAACCTCCACTTCTTTACTGTTCTACTTTTTACTGGCAATATCGTGTCACTAAGTTACGTAGGCTGGCCTTGAAGTCACTCTTATAGCTCAGACAGTCTTTGAATCTTCCATCCCCCTGCCTCAGCCTTCCAAGTATGTGGCTGACAGGTCTGCACTGCCATGCCCAGATGGAGAATTCACATCAGGGACACTTGAATACTAAAGGAGAGGAGAATTCCAGAGAAGCCCAATAAACAGTGTTAGGTGAATCATAATGGTTAAAGGGTTTTCTGGAAACAAAACAAAGGTCTTGCTGTTTCAAAGCACACAGTGTAGACGTCCAAGTTGCTTCCATCTCCTCTTTAAATGGGTCAGCAGGCTCAGTTGGGCCTGATACCTGAGAACTAAGATATGGAGTAGTCTATGACGTGGCTCTCCGTTAGATGTCATCTGGTTGGTGGCTTTAACAAACCAGTGGCTCTGATGCTTGTGACTAAGCTACACAAGTCTCCAGGGACTCAACCTGTTTTCTCACCGACGAAGCCTGATGTTAAGTATTAGTTCATTTCACAGTGCATGATGCCCAGCACTTGATTCCTGAGCATAGAGCAGACATCCACAAAGCCAGGGCTGCCCGTGGTCCTAAAAGAACTCAAGGGTGGTGTGGGAGTCTCACATGAAGAACTCAAGACACGGAGTAAAGTGTAAAAATCATTCACAGTTCATGCCTCTCTCACACTCACAATGGGAGTATAGCTTGTCACACTCCCAAATGGGCATATAGCTTGGTGGTGCAAACCTCCTCAATCACAAGCAAGGTCCCGCACGTCATGCCCAACATGAAGAGCTTCAAGGACACTCAGGGAACAGTGGTTACTTGTACAATGACCTAAAACTATGCTTGTAAATTACCTGCCAAAAGTTCCCAGAGGATGATGGGTTTGGACTTGAAGACACCTTTCTTGAAGGCAAAGTTGGGACCTGATTTGGTCTCCGGTTGTAACACCATCATCATTTCTGTGCTTGAACCGCGGCTCCCATCTCTTCTCTCAAACCATACCTCCAGTGTTTATTGCAGGAGCGAATGGGAGCCAGATTGTGCCGGTGGATGAGACTATCTGACGACCATCTCTGCAGGTTGAATTCCGATTGCCACACTGAAGTCTGCAACCTACCGTAGGAGACTGGTTCTATCCTCTGTATGTCCCTTTCTCTGAACAGCAGATGCATGCGTGGTAATAGAAGCATGCCTTCCGTAGCATCCTCAGGTAGTAAGTTCACAGGAAGTTCTCGGCTTCAACATCTGCTTTCGGCTATGAAGAAGTTGTCATTTCCACATCGTGAGTTATTACCTGTCCAGACACTTTACAGAGGAGGTCTTAATTTATCCACGGCATCCATCTCTTGATCCGTTCACTCTGTTCAGAAGTATCCACCATAGATAGATTTGCTTATCCCAGCCTTGCCACGCAGATTACTGAGTCAAACATTTATAAGGCGGCATTCCTTGTCAGATACTTACTGGATCAAACACGAAATGTAGCAAGGGTCTGGTTCAGTAAGTAGGGGCAATTACTGCCAGGCCTGACTGCCAGTATTGTGTGAAATTTTGCCTGGAGACAGGGAATGCTATGGGATGTCTATCCTTTCCTCACAAGGTCCTAATGTCAACCCAAAAACTTCAGTCCCACAAAGTTTACCTCATGCAGTCAATGAGTTTACTGGGTTTACTTACAGAGTACACGTAACAGGTTACAAGCAGGAGCCTAGATGACCCGAAAGCAGTCACACTGGAAAGCTTGACCCAGCATGGATGATAGCTTCCCCAGCCTGCATCCTCTAACGTCTCCCTGGCACATGAAGAGCGCACATACCTAGGGCAAAAAACGTGCAAAGAGTTGGCTGAAATGAGTGGCTGGATAGTGGGGAGTCCCCTGACCCCTCTCCCTCCTTCTATAGAGAGCGCTTACAGCTCACAAGCCCAGCTGTGATGTTTTGCAAGCAGACATAGCTAAGCTCCTGAAGATGGTGACTCTTTGGTTCAGAGGATAATCACAACAACAGCATAAGTCTAGTTCCCAGAGCCCACAGGCTGGAAGAAGAAAACCAGCTCCCACATGCTGTCCTCTGGCTTCTATGTGCAAAACACACACACACACACACACACACACACACACAAAGAGAGAGAGAGAATAATAAACAAACAAATATTTTTTAAAAAAAAAAAATCCTACAGTAGTCTCTCAACCTTCCTAACGCTGTGACCCTTTAATACAGTTCCTCATGTTATGGTGACCCCCCAATCATAAAATTATCTCTTCATATGTAATTTTGATACTGCTTTGAATCATCGTGCAAATATCTGATATGCAAATGACCTGAAGTGACTCCTGTGAAAGGGTCCTTTGACCCCCAAAGGAGTCATCACCAACAGATTGAGAACCACTGACCTCAATGCTGTAGCTTAGGCCGCTGAGAGCCTCCTTCCAGCTTGTTTCTTTCCACTGAACTGAACTGAGCGAGCTCACCACCTCGGCATGGATCTCACCAACTGTGCTGGCTCGTTTTAGGTCAACTTGGCACAGCTACAGTCCTCTGAGCGGAGGGACCCTCCACTGAGAAAATGCCTCCATGATACGGGGCTGTATGTAAACTTGTGGAGCATTTTCTTAATTGATGATTGACGTGGGAGGACTCAGTGCACTATGGGTGGTGCCACACTTGAGCCGGAAGTCCTGGGTTCTATAAGAAAGCAGGCTGCCTGGGCGAGGCCGTGGTGGCTCACACCTTTAATCCCAACACTCGGAGGCAGAGGCAGGCGGATCTCTATGAGCTCAAGACCAGCCTGGTCTATAGAACTAGTTCCAGGAGAGCTAGGGCTGTTACACAGAGAAACCCTGTCTTAAACAACGCCCCCAACCCCCACCAAAAAAAAAAAAAAAAAAAAAAAAAAAAAAAAAAAAAAAAAAAAAAAGCAGGCTGAGCAAGCCATGTGGAACCAGCCAGTAAGCTACTCCCCTCCACCGTCTCTGCATCAGCTCCTGCCTTCAGGGTCCTGCCCCGCGTGAGTTTCTGTCCTGACTTCCTTCAAGGATGGCTACAATGTGAATGCGTAAAACCAAATAAACCTTTTCCTTCCCAAGTTTGCTTTGGCCGTGGTATTTCATCACAACAATAGGAACCCTGACTAAGACACCATCCTTGGTCCATTTTTTTCTTCTGCTTTTGTCTATTCTTGAATTACTCTTACAGGACTCAGTTTTTAAACCAGACTATGAGAGTTTCAAAGCTAAAAAAGGATATTTGTGCTTCCTGCACCTGAGCCCTAAGCATAAAATACAGGTTGTGCACACGTCCCACCAGAGCCTGCCAGGAAGCCTGGGTGGGTTATTGGCTTCCCATTCACCAGCTCTCTTTCGGTCTGTTTTGTATTAATCTTCTGGTCTTGGTAGCAAGAGAGAAGCCGCAGTGAATAACGTAGCAAAATTCTAAGTTGAGTCTTGAAAGGCGTGTGTGGGAGAGGGTGGCGCTGGGCAATAAAGTCCCCCAAACCCTCTTTTAGTGACTTATTTCCGGAGTGTCCGATTCGGGGATTAAACCATTCAGTGTATTTGTTTTGGCCTCAGAAAGCAATCCTTCTGTTCAGGGGGAACAAAAGCTTTAACATCGCTATCCTGAATGGTCCTGGCTAATTGATGCGTCTCAACGTCCATTTGTCCGTCCAGCACTCCATTTCCCCGCCTTGGCTTAAGGGGAGGCCTCTCTTAACTCACAACACAAGTTCTGAGCTGGGTTTTCTTTTCTTTTCTTTCTTCTTCTTCTTTTTTTTTTTTTTAATGAAACAGTTCTACATTTTTGGCGGAAGGGTCTGGCAGAACACTTTGAACAAGGTTTCTTGTTTTCAAAAGCGGAAATAACCCCAAGCTCTCCACTTGAGTCAAGTGGATTTCAGCAGGGCCTCCAGTTTGCTGACACACCGCAGGGTGCCCACAGCACTGGACACTACAGCTTGCTGAGTCTGCCAGACGCTGGCACAGGTCACAGTGTGGGAACTGGTGGCAACATTTAATGTGTCTTGATTCTGGCCTGCCTGTATACTTTTCAGGACAGATTTATGTTGCATTTTAAAATCCCATTATGTTACCTCATGGGCTCGTTGTCAATCCTAATGATATCGATCGATTTCAGTCTTCCAAAATTCACATTTATGATTGTGCTATGTAGTCAAAATTATTTGCATAGGTATTCTGTCTGGATGTTCAGGAAGTTGTAGATCAAAATTATTTATATTTGCTAAAAGAGCCTTGATTATTTTAAATACCAGAATTGTACCACTCCATGCTGCCATTTTTTTCGCTATGTGTTCCCATAAACTCTTGCTTGTGACTTTTTTTTTCCCTCCACAGAAAATATCTTTCAGATGATTAAAATTAGTATAGGAAGCTGCAGAGAAACCCTATCTCGAAAAACAAAAAAAAATTAGTATAGGATTTTAGACTACTTCAAATAAATAACATACATTCTGTGGCTCATAAACATCAATGTTAGCTCATCACAGAAAACTTTGTGTCAAAAGGATAAAAAATAAAACCAGCCTAATCACATCCCTCACATGGCTAGTGCCATTTCTGTCTGTGCTAAAAAATAAGATTCATTTTTATTTATGTATATAAATCCAGTGGCCGTGGGGTCAAAAGAAGGCTTTTGGAACCAGACTTTCAGAAGTTTGAGAGCTACTAAGTATCTATGTGTGTGTGTAGAAAAATTATGTCGTTTCACATAATTTAGAAAATTGTTGAAGTGCCAAGACTCTCGGTAGGTAGCACATGCTTTCCCCCACCCACCAACTTTCTCACTGATTTCATCCAGTGAAATCTTAACAGATGTTCTAATGAGCCTGCTTGTTGGTTCCCGGCTGCTCGGCAGCAAAGACCCGAAATAACCACACTGAATCTATATTATTTAAATCACTGCTTGGCCCATTAGCTCTAGCTTTTTATTGGTTAACTCTTACATCTTAATTTAACCCATCTCCATTAATCTGTGCATCACCATGAGGTCGTGGCCTACCAGCAAAGTTTCAGGGCATCTGTCTCCTGTGGTGGCTCCATGGCTTCTATCTGACTCTGCCTCATTTCTCCCAGCATTCAGTTTAGTTTTCCCCGCCTACCTAAGTTCCACCCTATCAACAGGCAAGGCAGTTTCTTTATTCACCAATGGTATTCACAGAATACAGAAGGGAATCACACAACAAACAGACAGAACACAAGAAAGGAGTTAACATTCAATACACAGTACAGCTACACACACAAACACACACATACACACACACACACACACACACACACACACACACACACACCCCCTTCACTTCGTAGATACTAAAGTCCTGGTTAGACCACTTCTCCAGAAGGAAACATACAAATCAGAACAGCCCAGCTGGACCTGAGAGCTGAACGCTCAAAACAAAAGCCTGAGCTCAGCCTGAATCTTTCCAGTAAAGTTCAATGGGATATCCCGGTGAACAAGCAGACATACGCATAGCATAGCAAATACTACTGTTACACGCTACTGAGAGTTGAAGCTTGTTATGCAGTAATAGCTGATCGATGCACCTTTGGTAATTCAGGGAAGGAAAGTAGCCCTTTATGTCACACACACACACACACACACACACACACACACACACACACACAATAAAATTGTACAACTGGATTTGGGTGACCTCAGGCAAGTACACACGATCCCTGTGAACCTCAGTTTTATGGACTAGTATTGGTAACAATAGCCATACGCACCTTATGGAATCTCTACTGAGATAAAGCTCACTAATATCAGCATGCCTTTTCCTGCAATGCGTGTCCAAAACAAGCACCAATACGTGGTTCTAATTGTTCTCCACTAAAGAATATGAACTTGAGGGATTCTAGTTTCGTCCCTAATAGAACTTTTCTTTTTCTTTTGAGACAGGGTCTCACTATGTAGCCCTGGCTGTCCTGGAACTCACTGTGTAGACCAGGCTGGCCTTGAGCTCACAGAGATCCTCCTGCCTCTGACCGCCCAGTGATGGGAATAAAGGCATGGGCCATCACACCAACCCTTACAGAATCTTAGGCCAAAACTGTTCCTCGGGGACACGGCAGGTGCTCAGTCAATTTCCATTTTTTCTTATGATTTTCGTGCTGTTTGAGAAAGAGCTGAGGGGCTGGAGAGATGGTCCAGTAATTAAGAGCACTGGCTATTCTTCCAGAGAACTGGGTTCAATTCTCAGCATCCACATGAGCATTCACAGCTGTCTGTAAATGCAGTTCCAGATCGTCTGGCACCCTCAGACAGATGTACATGCAGGCAAAACATCAATACACATAATAAATAAATAAATCTTTAAAAAAAGAAAAGAAAGAGAGAGAGGGGGAGGGAGGAAGGGAGGGAGGGAGGGAGGGAAGGAAAGAAGGAAGCAAAAGCTGAGTCATAGCTCATTGTTCAGCAGATCAGGGACTTCACCTCTGCTAAACCTAACCAGCTATCCAAGCTTACCCAGGAGCGATGATGAGAAATCAATAGACATATAAACTAGATGCATTGCATGCTGGGGAAAGATGCCAATCAGGTTCCATCATCACTCTGCATTCTTTGTACCCAGCACTCACCCACACTCTACCACGCCAATCAAAATGTATAATGGGTGAATATCTGTAACCCCAGAACTCCGGAGGTAGTGGCAGGAGAGTCATCCTCAGCTACATCGTGAGTTCAGGACCAGTCTGAAACACATGAGACTCTCAAACCACTAAGCCAAAAAAAAAAAAACAAAAAACAAAAACAAAAGCCCACAGCTTAATGATTGTCTTATGTCTCCTCTTTGCCCCACGCTCTTCCCAGACACGCTTGGCTGGTGCTGGTGGGCACCTCCACCCTAGTGATTCTCAAGCCACCAGCCGCTGACCCGGAACACATCACAGTGGCCAGACCAAGGTGACGGCAGACAAGCAGGTGGTTGAACTAAACCCTGAGGTGCAGACCAAGGAGAAAAGGAAAGAAATAAAAAAATCTTTTCTTGTTTCACCCATGTGAGGCAATGCTGATGCCTTCTTAAAAGCACCCTGTGAGCAGCCTAATCTTTGAATCTGTGTTCTCTAAACTGCTTTAAATATGATGCTTGGCCACTAATCCAGGAGCTGCAGAAAGAACTGCCGTGCCAGGTGTGGGCATGGGTTTGAAAGGGGTGGGCGTCCAAAGCCAACATCTGGGAGCAGCCAATCACATTCCCCAGATGAAAGCCAGCCCTTGCGTGTGTGGAGGGCTGGATGCTTCTGCTTTGATTCCCGCTTAGCTCCTATTGGCCACAGGTTGGGTAGTTTTGCTTTATTGACCAAATGGTACCCGTCACCCCAACATGAGAAACTTTTGCACCTGCCTTGAAAGAGCCCCGAAGCTGGCAGCCTCCCTCGCAGCCTTTGAAAGCCTCCTGGATCAGTTTTAATTCTTAAAGCTTCAGCCTTTGTGAGTTCAGATCCCCCCAGCATTTGGTGGGCCGATTGGGGTGGGCTTTGTCCTCACAGCTGCGACGCGCCACAGACACTCCTCTGTGGAAATGCAAGGAATTTTATAACAGGGTCGCCCTGACCTCGCACTGTCTGTGAACTCGCGTCTCCCTGCTCCTAACGGTTCACAGGAGATCTCGTTTCCCCCTAACTCCAGCTTTGTAAGGATACAAGGGTAACTGTCTGCCTGCTTAGACTCTGAGATCCCCTGCTGGAGATTGGACAATGAATGAAAACAAAACCAAACCTATTTTCCAAAGCAGGTATCAATAATCGATCACAGAACGTTCGTCCCGTGCCTGGATCTATCCTGAGCATTTGTAAGTGTTCCGGGAGACACCCGTGGTCAATCTCAGTGAGCCACGATGGCCTATCTCAGTGGCTCTCAACCTTCCTAATGCTGTGACCCTTTTATATAGTTCCTCACGTTGTGGAAACTGCCCCTCCAACCATAAAATAATTTCTGTGGCTACAGTCAGAACTGCGATTTTGCCACTGTTATGTATCGTAATGCAAAATACTTGATATGCGGGTGGTCTTGGGCATTCCCTGTGAAAGAGCTGAAACTGCTCCCTCTCCCCCACGAGAGGGGTCACGACCCACAGGTGGAGAACTGCTGGTCTACTGTTACTCTGATGCAGACTTTATAGGAAAAAATTTAAGCAAGAGAGAGAAATGACCTCTTTTTTAATTTTATTGATTTTTATTGAGCTCTACATTTTTCTCTGCTGCCCTCCCTGCCTCTCCCCTCCCCTTCAACCCTCTTCCAAGGTCCCCATGCTCCCAATTTACTCAGGAGATCTTGTCTTTTTCTACTTCCCATGTACATTAGATCCGTGTATGTCTCTCTTAGGGTCCTCATTGTTGTCTAGGTTCTCTGGGATTGTGAATCGTAGGCTGTGTAATGGTTAGCACTCTGGACTCTGAAAATGACCTCGTGGTACCCAAGCAGTAGCGTGAGCCAAGGCTGAGGGTCTAGTTCAAGCATCTGATTCCCAGGCCTGTGCTTCTTGAGTCCGGGAGTCCATTGTGGCTCCTGAAGTCTCGGAAGGCTCACTCCAGCTCTCCAGACTAAGCACGCCTAAACAAATGACTTCTTTTTTTTTTTTTTTTTTTTTGGTTTTTCGAGACAGGGTTTCTCTGTAGCTTTGGAGCCTGTCCTGGAACTAGCTCTTGTAGACCAGGCTGGTCTCGAACTCACAGAGATCCGCCTGCCTCTGCCTCCTGAGTGCTGGGATTAAAGGCGTGCGCCACCGCCGCCTGGCAACAAATGACTTCTTAGACGTGACAGTGGCCAACTGTCATCATTCCTTCACACTGTGAGAGATCGTGTAATAGTCAGCCATTATCAGAATAATGCTGTGTGACAAGCCATTCTACAAGTCAGTGGCTAATAGCGATGGGCACTTAGTCTTATGCGTTTGCAATGACCTTGGGTGGAGCCAAAGTGAGGTTTTGCTTGGCTGTCTGTGTGTTTACTTTGGTCTCCTGGATTAAAGGGGTTCAGAATGATCCTGCTCAGTTGTTAAAGTGCTTGCCATGCTGTGAGGAGCTGAGTTCAACGACCCCACTACCCCCACCCACCAGAGCCTAAAAAGAACAAAAAAGGCTGGGTATAGTGGTGCACACTTGCGCATCATGTCTGCGTTGGGATGTGGAGACAGATACATGCCTGGGGCATGTGTCCAGGCTATCTAGGGAAAACAAAAATCCAAGGTAATCCTCTGGCCTCCACATATGTGCACATGTGTGCCTTTACACACACACACACACACACACACACACACACACTCACGAGGGTAACTATCCAAGTCATTGTAGCTTAAAGAGAGCTCAAAGCCAAGTATGCTCAACAAATATACCCACATCTCACACTGTGTGGACCAACCCAAGTTCTACTCAGGTCCAAATGCAGTGGTGTGAGGTAGTAATAGAAAAGAAGAGCCCAGAATAGTTCCTGCACAACAACATAAAGTACAAAAGCGAGCCTTAAATAACAATATCATTTTAATAAGAGTTAGGGTACGCCAAAGGAAGCCATTGCAGCAGCCCACGCCTTGCCGTCTCTTTCTAGAGAGGAACTGATGTCCTTTGGAGCGCCCACCTGAATCCCAGAGAAAGTGAAATTATGTGTTGTGTTTTTAGCTAATGCTCTCGCTCCAGGGATGCTTATGTGGACATTCTCAGAAGGCAGATCATGAATATTTTAGTGTTTAGACTATGGACTCCCCAAGAGGTATCTTTCGCTCACTCTTCACACCGTTTGACCCTGCCCTAGTGTTCTGAAAATGCACAGGGCTTTCAAAAGACAATGCTGAGTAAATTATAAACCCCTGGTGGTGACTGGTTAGAGAAGTGCCTGTGGGGACTCAGGTACAGCAACCGTGCAAGCCCTGGGGCTCAGGGAAGATCGAAGAAGAAGGGGTGGAACTATTCAAGAGCTGGAGGGCCAGGACACCTGCTGTGAGACAGCATCCTCTAGTTAGGCCAGGAAAGCTGTGTGCTCAAAATCTGAACAACACAGAAGCCTAAACAAGACTTGCGTAGTAATAATGTCTAAGGCCCCACCCCTAGATGAAGAGCTACTTGCAATCAATGGCTGTCAAGATAAGGAAGATAGGGTTTCTCCAGGGAGGAATGCCATAATAAATTATCTAATCCCTACTGGTCAACTCTAAATACATACACAAGAGCAGTATTGAATGGACTCCATAGCTTATCTATCTATCTATCTATCTATCTATCTATCTATCTATCTATCATCTATTTATCATCTATCTGTCTATCTATCTATCTATTATCTATATATATCTATCATCTATCTATCATCTATCTATCTATCTATCTATCATCTATCTATCTATCTATCTATCTATCTATCTATCTATCATGTGGATTCTGGGGATCAAAATCAGGTCCCCATGTTTACAAGGTAAGTGCCTTAGCAACTGAGCCATTCCCCCAGCCTGTATCAGTTTCTTCACGTACATGCAAACACTGAGTGGACTTTTTATTCTCACTGGCAGAAAAGCCAGGGGCCCCACTCCCAGCCAACACAGTGTAAATGCTGTGATGGAAGGGGCTTCCCAGTCCAGTTCTACACAGAGAAACCCTGTCTCAAAAAAAAACAAAAACAAAAAATAAAAATAAAGTATAAAGGAAGAAAGGAAGATGGATGGATGGATGGGTGGATGGATGAATGGATGGATGGATGTGGATGGATGGATGGGTGGATAGATGAATGGATGGATGTTGATGGATGGGTGGATGGATGGATGGATGGATGGGTGGGTGGGTGGATGGGTGGATGGATGGATGGATGGATGGGTGGGTGGATGGGTGGATAGAGGAAGGAATGGAGACTTAGCAGTGCCTGTTCCAGTTTCTTGGAGAAGGCAGGACTGTACCCATGGGAGTGTCAAGTGGCTATCACATGGCATCTGCAGTCGGGAAGCCGAGAGATGGATACTGGTGCTCACTCAGTGTTCCTCTCTACTCAGTCTAGGACCCCAGTCTGCAGGATGCTCTGTCACTCATGTTTAGGGTGAGTCTTCTAACTTCAGTTACCCTAACCTAGGAACCCCCTCACAGACATACCCAGAGGTATGTTTCTATGGCAACTCAAAATCCTGTCAAGATTACAAACATGATTAACTGCCATATGTCCTCCAGAAGCCCAGCTTTGAGTCCCCACATCCCTCGAGTGACCGACGGCGGGAAGACTCTGCTTCCTGTTGAGTTACCCTTCTTCTATCACTCCAGCACTGGCCCAACACTTGCTCTGTTCGCCTTGTCTACTGTGCTCCCTTTCCTGGAGTCAACATTTAAGGGTGAAATTGGGTATCTTTCACTCTGGAAGATTAATCAAAGTTAGTTCAGCTACCCAAGATGTTGACAATGGGTATAGGTGGGCCGGGGGCCCCTCAGCGGGGACACCCATTGCCCTTGGCTGTCTGGTGAGCTACTGTCTTGCTCCATGGGTGGTTCTCAAACACTACAGATTTCCTCCTGCGTAGGGTTGGGTTTGTTCATCTCCTCTCTCCATCAGTTGCAGTCAGTACTTGAGTCAGAGCTCCTGGGACCAAATAGCGAAAGAGTCTAACTTTGGGGCCAAAAGTGATTTTTTTTGGTGCCTCATTTTCTCGAGTTGAGAACAGTTATCATGCAGTTGCCTTTGAGTGTAAATCGTTAGCTTTAGAGACCCCAATTCATTTGAAACCCTAATTGTTTCTATGGTGCCGGGGAAAAGGCTCATTTATTTGAGTGTAGGCAGGGGCATACACACAATCATGCACACATCAAAGGTCACAAGGTGCTTTATGTGCAAACTTTATTCATAGAATAAAAAAAGTATAATTTGAACATCACCTGTATTCCTGGCACTTGGAGGGCAGAGGCAGGAGGGTCAGAAGCTCAAGGACATGATGGGCTACATAGTGAGTTCAAGGCCAGCCTGGGCTACATAAAACAGAGCATTTAAAGAAGTGTGTTGTCTATTCTTTTGCTTACAGAAGAACCTAAATTTGCATCAGAATGTCCAGCCACAGTTCTAGATAGCCAATTCTGAGATCTGCTCCAGACTTCAGAGAAGCAGCCTCCAGCCAGAGGTCACCATATGGTCCCAGTTCCCATTTCCTTCCCCATTCACTCTTTCAAAGAACAGAGAGAAAAATCAAGACCGCTCTAGCTAAGTGACCCGTGCTGAGGAGAGCACGCCAGGGCCAGGAGGGCCCTGACCCTCCTATGGAGGTAACAAATTGGCTGCTATGTCTGGGCCTGGCCTGAGAGGGGGGCCAGGAAGGGGGAAATGGGGAGGCAAAGGGCAGTGTGGGACAGAACTGGGGTCATGGGGTCAACAGCCTGCACTTCAGGCATCTACACAACAGTTCCATCTACTCCTTCCCAGGAAATAGCCAGTGCCGTGGGGCACGGCACGCAGAGGTCGGTGGAGGCCACAGCATGCACACACAAGCATGTGTCTGTGCACTCCAGTGGGTGTGTCCTGCCGCGGCTCAGTGCAGGGAGAGGCAGTGAATTGAATTCTTTTACAAGATCTCCAAGGACCTCTGACCCCATCCACAGTTTTTAAGCATATAAGGTACACTTTGACTTTTCTCTGTGGTGTGGTTTGGCTTTTAGGTGTAGGGTTTCTGATACTGTACTCGAGTTCAGATCTTGTCTCTCTTACTTAACACTGTGTGTCTCTGAAAGGCAATGTAACCTGAATGGGAAGTGAGCTAGGTATGGTGGTACTCATTTGCCATGGCAATGCTTGGGAGGCTGAAGCAGGAGGATTGTGGGTTTGAGGCCAGCCTGTGCTACATAGTAAGACCCTTGGTGGTGGTGGGGGAGAGAACAGAAAAGCAAAGAAGAAAGAAAGGTGATGATAAGGAGGGAGGCAGAGAGTAAAGGAGAGAGGGAACAAAAAAGGAGAGAGGGAAGGAGGGAGGGAGGGAGGGAGGAAGGAAGGAGAGGAAGGAGAAAAAGGAGGAAAGAAGAGGTAATCATTTTCTCAAGCTTGTGAAAACTGAATATTTCTGCATCCCTTGTTCAGAGAAGAAAGTACAGGCTATAATTATTCAACCTCACATGCGAGGGACTTTATATGCAGTTCTCTTTAACATCTATATGCAAAGCTGTGCTCACTCTACTTAAAATACCTCTTGTAGGCCCCTCCGACCCTGGAAAGTTGAATGCCCTCGGTACAGATAAGGACACAAAGGCTTAAGAAAGCCAGATCTCCTGTCCAGAGTTTCTTGACCGAGGACTGAAAAGGCCAGCCTCAACCCAAACATGGGACCCTTGACCATCCAATGGGATCTGCAGAGCACAAGTCATGGAGGGAGGGAGGGAGGGAAGGAGGGAGGGAGGGAGGGAGGGAGGGACAGAGAGATGAGTGGGTGGGTGGATGGATGGATGGATGGATGGACAGATGGACAAATAGAAGGACAGACAGACTGTGGGTGGGTGAATAGATGGACAGGTAGAGGGGTGGATGGGTGGATGTGTGGATGGATGGTGGATGGGTGGATGGGTGGGTGGGTGGGTGGGTAGATGGATGGAAGGGTGGGTGTGTGAATGGGTGGGTGGGTTCGTGGGTGGGTGGGTGGATTGATGGATAGAAACTCATTCTGTCAGCCTTCATATACTCTTTCCATTTGAACTTGTATCCAAGTAAAGTCAGGCCTCTCCTATCTACACATCCCCTTTTCTCTGTCCTGCCTCCTTATACCAGCCCCTTGGTCTCCACGGCCACCTCACAACCACTGACTGCTCCTACCTCTCCCTTGGAAATCAGTCCCCAGACATCACCCCCCCACCTCAATACCTCTTGCTTTAATTCTCCCTGGCTGGCCTAATTGCTTTGCCCTGTGGCGAGAGGAGACCTCCCCTGCGACAACCCCCGAGGATATGCTGGGGGTGGTGTGGGAGAAGGGGAAAGCTACACAGCCAATGAGGTATAAACCCATGGTCCTCTGAACCTATGGCCTCGGGCCCGCTCTAGGATGTTTGATGTTTACAACTGAATTTGAACAGGAGTGTGGTCTGGGGGCCACACGGGCCTCGCTGCTGCTACCTTCAGTGTTTGTCCTGTGGCTCATTACCCAGTGACACTTAACACATCATCAAACTGCTTTACGGTCACTACCAGTGCGGTTTCTGGCCCTGCGGTCACAGGCGGTGTAGCACAGTGACCTCCCAGCAACTGGGGCTGGGGCCCAGAGCACACATCAGGGGATCAAACGCCATACTAAGAAAACCAGACCCGGAGTCGAATTAGAGACTCAGGACCCCTGACCTCACCCAAGGCTCAGTGATAAGATTCAGAGTTCAGGAGGACTGGCATGGTGTCATGGAAAAGCATAGTGCTTGCTAGCATACGGCCAGGTGGGATTTGCCACTTCCCCAAAACTATTGATCCCTGGAGAGGATCACAGCATCTCTGACCTTCTGTCAGGCTAAGAACACCCATCCCAGAAGCTGTTACTGGGAATATGGAGTAGAAAACTTACCTAGAAAGTGATCAACCCAGAGCAAGCGGCGGCCTGTGGCTATTGGAAGGATCTGCTACTCTCTCCCTATTCCCTGAGGATCAGGTTCAGAGGGACTGGGCTGTCGACTGTAAGCATTTCCTTCTTCCAAGTTGTCTTTACGTTTTGCCGAAACCCACAATAAAAAGAGTAAGGAAACAGTAAGAACTTAAGTGGCAACTTCCACTGCAGCCAGCTGCACCGTGTTTGTGTCGGCAAATGTATGCACTATATGCAGAGACATCGGCATGCGTTATACAGACAGGGGAGTGCAGCATCCTGAGCCATTTACAGTATCGACCTCCAGAGTATTGACGAGGAGAGGAAGGGGCCAACAAACTGCTTGAATGGCGCAAAGCAACTGCTGCCCCACTCATCTCTGGAATCCACACAAAGGTGGAAGGGGAAAAGGACTCCGCCAAGTTGGTCTCTGACCTGCCATTTGTGCCACAGCACACACACACACACACACACACACACACACACATGCTTGAACACAATAGTGCGCACATACATGCATGTAACAAATACAAGTAAATAAGTAATTTAAATTAAAAAAAAAACTAGAAGAGGCTGGGGACCAGCAGAATAGCCCTTGTCTTCATTTCTGAAACATGAGCCCAGACTATTCTGCTGGTCCTTGCCCTATCTAACTGTGGAAGGGCTTTCGCTGAGGGTGAGGGAGGTGCCACAGAGGGGTACCCTGTGGGTCAAGGTACTCATGGGCCCTTTCCCCTCTCCTAGTCTCTAGCATCCTAAATTTCCTTGACATAGCGGCTGAGAAGGGCCGGCTGTCAGAGCTGACGCACAGTAATGAGGCAGGGTTAATACTCAGGGGGTCACGCTGCCATTCTGAATTTCATGGGTATTCGGTAACACAGGCAGTAACCAACGTGGAGGCCAGGAGGCATACAGTGAGGGCCCCTGGGTACAGGCCCAGGATAAAAGCTGACGCCAGGTTCTCATGGTGGATAGAAGATGCCCTAAGATGCTGGGATCATGGCCTTGCCCTCCCTCTCACCACTGACCTCGCTTTGCTATGGGAACTGATCTGTGTCCAGGTCTGAGAGGGGTGAGTCCCAAGAATTCCAGAAAAACGGGTGTGTACTCTGTGGATACAGAATGTGGCCGTGAGTGCTTTCTATCCACT
Source organism: Arvicola amphibius (assembly GCF_903992535.2). Classification (NCBI taxonomy): domain Eukaryota; kingdom Metazoa; phylum Chordata; class Mammalia; order Rodentia; family Cricetidae; genus Arvicola; species Arvicola amphibius. The sequence goes on from NC_052056.1 coordinate 118,530,426, forward strand.
TAGCTGGATTTGAAGCTGCTAGGAGATAAACCTCTAGATGGGTCTGCGCCGTCGTCGTTTCCAGAGAGGGAAAATACACTCTGAAAGATGCTGACACCACCTGATGGCTGGGCTCCCAGGTGGAACAGAAGAAGAATGCCTGTTGAGCGCCAATATCCATCTCTCTCTTCTTCCTGGCTGCACAGTGAATGGGCACCCCATGCCCTGGTGCCATGCTTTCCCTACCATGACAGGCTTTACACTCTGAACCAGTGAACCAGAATAACCCCTTGAGGGCTGAATTTGCTTTGGTCAGGCATTTGATCCCAACAAGAAAAGCCGCTCATAGACACTATACATTTGCTAAGTTGCCAATCTACGAAGGTTATGCCAAGAACGAGGGTGGGGCTTCCTGGACAAACCGTGTATGGAGATGACTGTGGTGGCCCACACCTGTAATCCCAGCACTCAGGAGGCTGAGGCAGGAGGTTGATGAGTCCAAGGCAAGACCTGTCATTTTTTTCAAAAGAAAAACGACCCGGGAGAAGTTGTGGGAGGGGAAAAGCATGATCAGGAATTATTATAGGATAAAAAATTAATTTCAATAAAAACCAAATGAAAAAAAGTCTTCATCATTGTGAATAAGGAGGAGGAGAAGTCACACTTGTACAGATGGGCTGTGGGTGCAACACATCCCAACAGGAAGCAAGATGAGGCTCACCCACAGGCAGGTGACTCCAGCTGCAGAGAGGGTTTAGTATCCTTATGCTTGAGAAAAGCGGGGCCCAAATTGATTAAATTAACTGTTAGGGGCATTGGGAGTAAGACTCGGGTGGTAGAGCGTTTGTCTAGCAAACAGGAAACCCAGGGATCCACCCTAGCAGAAACCAGGTGTGCTGCAGCAGAACTGTCACCCCGGTACCACGTAGTTGGAGACAGGAGGATCAGGAGTTAAGGGCCATCTTCAGTTACATAAAGGGTGAGAGCATCCTAGGCCTCCTTGGAACTCTGTCTCAGGATAATTTAAATTTTAAAAAATTTAAAATAATAACAAACGTCTAAGTATCTTTAAATGAAAAAGCTAAGACTAGGGAATCAGAGTAAATCCCATTAATATTATTTGGAGATCCTTTTGCCCTGAAATCACTAGATTAATTATAAGCTTGGAGTTGTACTATCAAGACCATCCACTATTAGGGGGTCAGTTCTGCCTGATCATACCTGATCGTATATGATGAGGCCTGCATCCACCTGTACCTCATCACACGCAGTGATCCCTGCATCCACCTGTACCTGACCACACGCAGTGATCCATTCATCCACCTATGCCACAGCACAAACAAACCTTTCAACAAATCGGGTCACTTAACAAGTATCTTCATTCCTTGGAGTAATCTTGTGGTTGATGGGCATATATTTCTTTGGTGATGACATTTATACATGAATAGTCTTCACAAGAAATACAGGTCACTGCCTGAGAGTCCTTTCTCCTGCTCACCCCAGACATATTCTTAACATGCAGAAAAAGCCAAGTGCACTAGGTGACTAAAACTCCAGCATTAACCCTTCCTTGGCCCATGACTACAGGGAACAGATAGACAGACAGACAGCTTCTCCAGTTCTGTTGTCCCTTGGCTGAGCTCACTTTAAAAAATGTCCCATATTGTCACATAGAGTTCCATTGGGGCCAACTCCATTGCCTATACTATTTTTAGTTTGTTTTATTTTTGCTTTTAATTATGTGTGCCTATAAACATGTGTCTATGTGTCAGTATGTGCATGTTGCCTGCAGAGGCCAAAGAGAGCATCGGATTCCACAAAACTGGGGTTGCAAGAGGTTGTGAGCCACCTAACATGGGTGCTGGGGACTTGAACTCAGGTCCTCGGCAAGAGTAGCACAGAGTGCTTAATTCCTAGGCCATCTCTCAAGCCCCTATTGCCTGCTATGCTGACTAACTTGGTGGCCAATGCCTCTCTACTTTCTCCTTTCACCTGCTGGCTTCTTGGCTCAGATGCCAGATGAGCAGCATGTGCCTGTATCCTGTCTCATGACCTGCTTTGAGGGAGACCCCAAAGTCTTTAGTCTTTGGGGTTCTGCACCTCATACACTGCAGAGCTCTGACTAAATTCCAACCCACAGGAGGCATACCTCAAACTCTGGGGACTCCCAGGTCTGTGTTCCTCAATCCTTTCATAGAAACATCTCCACCCAAGGACAGAGTTTGCAAGGCACCAGCGAAGTCACAAGACTTCACCAAGAAGTCTGCTCTTTCGATACTCATGGGAGCCTGGGGTGTACAAGGAGAAGAGGAGCGGCCTGGGTCTCCCAAGTGAGCTGCTTTCCTGTCCAGAGCAGGTGCTAGGTTTGCAGATTGTGAATGATCCCATTTTCTTTGCACATAAATGTTGCAAACTCCATACAGTGCTGCTAACAACTATGCCCCACCTCTCTTTTAAGGCCCCTTCTTAGCCAGCCAGTGGCCCCACTGCGTTAGCTCTCGTTACTCTGATACGTCATTACGTCATTATGACGTCTCAAGTGAAGAGTTGGGATACCGACACCCTCGGCGCAGAGAGAGGCGGAGAGCAGAAGGGCCCATTAGGTTGCTGTGGTCAATGCACCGTGTTTCCCCCACCGCCCCCCAGAGACAATTTTCTGATGCTTTTAAAATAATGGACTCACAGGTCTACCTTCTGTAAGAAAAACTCCCTGATAGCTTGCCAAGGACAGAGCCCGTGGCAGGTTAGAATACCCTGAAAAGCAATTGTTTCTTAAAGTTCTTCATTCTCCCTAAAGGATGGTTTGGGTCTCCTTAACATAAGACCGCTCTTTTGGAATTGGCTGATCTGAAATTCAGGCCTCCATAAGGAATGTTTTCAAGTCCTAAGAGTGTGTTGTGCGAACCAGTAGAGAGTGTTGAAGAGAGAGGGCAGGCTAGGGAGCAACTCAGGCGACTTCTAAAGCCCAGTGTTTGAGGTCACACCTCCAACTCGCCATCTCTCTTTGTAAATGTGTGTCAGGAAAGAGAGGCAGGAAGATGGTGAGCTCAAGGCTAGCCTGAGTTACACAGGGAGATCTCGTCTTTGTCTGAAAAAAAAAACACAAACTACTTTGCTTTACACTGAAAACACACAGCACACCCACTGCGGGCTTGCACGAGTACAGCACACCCACTGTGGGCTTGCATGGGTACAGCACACACACTGCGGGCTTGCACGGGTACAGCACACTTGTGCCTTGTTGCCAATGCATGCTGGGTATGCCCTCACTTCCATCCCGGCTGTGAGGCTGCCAGTCTACACAGCACAAAACCAAGCCCCTCCCGTAGACCAGGTCCGCATGTTTACAAAGCGATATCACACACATTAACTCGTCAGCACAGAATCCGCTGACTGGGCCAAGATGAGAAATGGATGGCAGAAGGGTGATACATCATGGACCAGAATAATCATTTAGCTCCTGGAGAGGGGCTCCCATCCAAGCTTGGATTACAGCTTTCAGCTCCACACAGGGCAGATCGATAGCAACACCATCTTCACGCTGGAAGGAATTGCGGAGATGATGGTCTTCGTCAGCCTGGACTCCGTGACAAAGTGCCCCAGGTAGCTGACTCAAGCAACAGATGGATGCCTTCCGATTTTGGCCAAGGACAGAGAGATGGTACGGATGGGCTCTGGTGAGACCCTCTTCCTGCCTGTCAGAAAGCCACTGGTGTGGTCCCCAGGGGATGGCTCCATTCTGGAAAGGTATGGAATCTCCCGGAGGTAGAGGCTGGCTGGAGGAAGTGGGTCACTGGTGGCAACTCTTGAAGTTTCACATCTCGGTTCCCTTTCTGTCTGCTCTCCGCTTCCTGGCTGTGGACGCAACCCAACCAGCTGCCTCGTGCACCCGGCAACGTGCCTTCCTCACTATGGCAAACTCTGTCTTCTCAAACTGAAAGCCAGGGTGCTTCCTTTCTCCCCACTTGTCAATTATCCCGCCATAGCAGCGAGGAATGCAAAACAGAGTCCAATGGATGTGTCTCTCGTGGTGGAGATGAGAGATCTGACACTCCCCCTACACAGACTGTCACAAGGCTCTTACCTCCTTAACTGCCTAAGCCTGCTGAGTCCCCAGAGGACAGGCTTCCTGATTTCATCTGCTGGAGGTCTGAGCTGTCACATCTCGGTTTCGAGGACAACTCAGGTAGCTTTTATATGAATGGCCTTCTCCAGGCCCCTGAATCCAAAAAGAGCAGCTGGGCTGTTTGCATAAAGGGTATCCTACTTAGTCAGGACGTACTCGATATAGGACTGCGTTCTTTGCAATATGATAATCAGTATTCAAAACAGGACATTGGGAAACCTGGAAGAGCTCCTGCTTCCTCTGCTTCTTTGGCTGCTGCCTGTAAAACGAAGAGATCATACATCCCAAAGCAGCATCCCCCAGGCCTCAGGCATCTCAAAGAAACATCTCCCAGGCCTCAGACATCCCAAAGCAGCATCCGCCAGGCCCTCGTTCTCTGGGAAAGAGATAGGTGTTTTGTGCCAAGCATCGCATCCCCAGAGACCTTTGAGTCCTGCTGTCTTTATTTAGGGGAAAGAGGTTTCCTGGTTGCAGGCCTTGTCAGTTCCTTTTACATACTGACATCACATTTTATGCACTAGGACGAGGTCGTGGAGAATTTTCCAAATTTATTTGACAACATATGGAATATACATTCTGCCTGCTTTCTTGAGGGATTATTGTCACAGCAGAATCCAGATAGGGAGAAAAATGTGAACAAGATGAATGTATAAGTTTTCTTTGAGCTCTGACATTTGTAATGTTGCCATTTTGGATGTTTAATCCAGACTTTCCCCCTTATTTGCAGGGATATTATATTAGTCCCGGGACAGCCATAAGAGAATTACAAGCCGTTACAGTGGGACCTGGCACCCACAAAGCGAGGACTCCTTGGTGGAGTAGCACACGCCTATAACTCCACACTCAGGAGACTGAGACAGGGGGATTGTGAACTCAAGAACAGGCTGGGCTACACGAAGAGACCCTGTCTCCCCCACCCTACACCAGAAAAAGATCCACCACAGAGAAAGGATCTAAGGCTGAGTGAGCAGTTTAAATTGACAGGGACTTTAAAGGCCAGGAGTCCGTGGCCTTGGTGCGAGCTGGGCCACGCTGCCCCTGAGAGACTGAATCTGCCACACTCCTTCCACTGTGGTCCACACAGCTTGTGCTCTGTGGCTCCCCGCAGCAAGCCTCCCAACCCTGCCTCCATTGCCAGTGGGTGTTTTCTCTGAGATCTCAGAGAGTCTCTGTAGCTGCACCCCTATATAATGGCTCCAGTTCCAAATGAGGTCACATTTCAAAGTACCAAGAGTTAGGACTTTATGTAATGTCCTCACAGCTCAGTGGAAGTATGAGGACAGACAGGAAATAGATTGCTTGCCTTAAAAGAAATTATACAACTGATAAAACTAAATGTTTTAAAATAAACTGGCCAGGAAGTAACTGGATTCCTGCATGGTTGACCAGCATGGTTATTGACGTCAATACAATTGAATTTCCCTCCGTCTGTCTCTCTCATCCCCACATTTTGTCCTTGCTTGCTTGTTTTGTTGTTTTGTCTTTCTGGGTTGTGTCTGTGTGTGTGTAGTGTCTGTGTGTGTGTTTGTGTGCATGTGTGTGTGCTTTTGGTGTGTGCATTTTCTTGTGTGGTTATGCGTGTGTTTGTGTGGGAGTGTGTTTGTATGTGTGTAGGTGGGTGAGTGTGTAGTATATGTGTCTATGAGTATATGTTTTCATATGTGTAGGTGGGTGTTGGTGTGTGATGCTGCCGAAACCAAGCTTGAACTCTCCATGGGGTCAGAGAGACCTTAAACATCCTCCTACACCATCCTCCTGACTTCTGAGGAGAGCACTATTATATGGTGATGGGGTAGAACCAGGGTTTTGCTCACGTTGAGCAAGCCTCTACCATACCCCCACCCTTCGCCATTTCTCCAAAACTGGATCATAAAAGCTGAGCTGACACCTGGAGGGATCAAGGTTCAGCTATGGTGATGGTTAGAAGTGTTAACTGGGACTGGGTCACTTTGACTGTGTTCTGGAGTTATCTGTGCCTCTGGGGCAGTCAACATCTCTCTTTATGGCCTAACACGGAATGTCTTTATCTAGACATTGTGGTGGTTGCCCTTTTTGCATCTTCCAACAACTCCTTTCTCATTTCTCAGTACTGCCTAGCAAACTGGCCTGCCAGCCTCCTTTGCACCATCTACTGTGAGGAACAAGTCAGCGGGCACCTGTGGGCATCATGAGGGCAAGCAACACCATCAGAACCCCAGCTCTTGGCTGTGCTTTCTTCTCCTGCTTTTCCAGTCCCAACCAGTCACAGGAAAGCTGCCATCCTTGGAGCCTGTGGCAAGAAGGGGGAAAGAGAAAAGTAAAGAATCATTATATGGGGCCATTATGAGATCTTATGTGTGTGTGCCCGTGTGTGTTTATATGTACACAGAGACTAGGGGTCATTCCTCAAGAGAGATTTGGGGATCATTCCTTAGGAAATGTCCATTGTTTTTGTTGTTGTTGTTGTTGCTGTTTTGTTTTGTTTTTTTGTTTTTTAAGCAGGTCTTTCACTGGCCTGGCTCATTGGATCTCCTGCCTCAGGCTCCCCAGTGTGGGTTATAAGTATACCACCATGCTAAGGTTTTTCTTTGTTTTTGGACAGGGTCTCTATACACAGACCTGACTGGCCTGAAACTTGCTCTATAGATCAGGCTGTCCTCGAACTCCCAGAGATCCACCTGCCTCTTCCTCCCAAGTGCTGGGATTAGTGTGTACTACCATGTCTAGTTTTTAAGCACTGCTTCTGGGATCAAGCTCACATCCTTCTACTTGCAAGGCAAATGCTTTCCTGAGTCACCCCCTGGCCCCCAGTTATGCCGCCCAAAGGTTTCCTCGCTGTAAGCAGGAGTCTGGCCCTTTGTTGCTCCGCTGCAGAAGTCACACACAAGAATGGGCTTGGACCTCCCTGCACATGGCTCAGAAGCTTGTGCCAAAGTGTGGGAGGTGGGGTGGGGGCCGGCTGGTTCAGTCGGATGCAAAACCAGTTTCCTTCCCAGGCTGAATCCAGCCTCTGAATTCTAGGATTCTTTAAACCTCAAAAATGGATTCACTGTTTTCTAAAAATTCCAGGGTGGCTCTGCTCCAAACCCCTTCCAAGCCCCAACCTAAAATGTGGCTTCACTTTGGAGAATTCAAATGTGCCTGACTTTTAAGAATTTTGGCTCTAGCGCCAGGGGTATCTGGTGAATCGCTTGGAAAATGAACGATGGAGTTCTCAGAGGCCTCCGGATCTCACCCGGGAGCCAAGGCAAAGCAGGCCTAGCTGACCGACCTCGTGTCAAGGGTGTCCGCTTGGTCCTCCCCCCTCCTCTCCAGCGAACGCTTGCACTTTGGGGACAAGAAGGTTTGTTTGTTTTCCAGAACGTTCAGAACTCTTTTGTCCTCCTGCTTCTTCCCCCGCTTGTAGCCTTGAGACTCCGTGACGAGGCCACAGCTGTTTATGCACTTAACTTGACTTGAGGTTTTTAACTGCTTTTACTGGGGCTTTTTTCTTCTTTTTCTTGAGGCCCCGTTTCTTGCTTGGCCAAATGAGGTGTGCTAACCCCTCCTTACTTCCCAATATCTCTCCAAACACGTGCCACACACCTATGCGAACATCCAGAACACCAAGGAAATTAGAGAGCCTGATGAAAGGCAAGTGGGGGTGAGGTAGGAGGCATGGAGGTAGCCTCAAAATAAAATAAAATTAAAAATTCCGACGATGACTTTGAAAACCAGCTGCAGTTTTTCTGATCAAAACGTAGTCTTCGGGGGTTATTTCCAGGCCAGGCTGCCTGCCAAAGGCTGGGATGGATTCTAGGCTCCATATGGTGTGGGCCACAACACGGGAGGCTTGGCACCAGCGGGCTCCTAGCTGGAACCTGTGAAGCCTGCTCTCCCAGGGCTGGACGTTTGTGAGGGCTGAGTTCCAAGATCATCTCAGACAAAAGATTTTCTTCCAATTCTGAAGGATGATCTGCTTCCAAGGTGGCTGGGGCTTTGGGGCTCTGGGTGCTAGGGATAAAATCTTTACTCTCTCACTTCCTGGAAATACCTGGTCATGACAAAAGGTGTGACCTCTGAATGCTGGTTACTGCATCTTTAAGAGGAGACCCAGCACACTTAGCTTGGGCTGTAGGTTGTCTACTCGGTATACCTGGAACCTTGGCTGCTTTGTGTCGATGTTCAGACTCACGACATCTCCTCCATCCTGACTTGCTGGGACACAGAGCCAGCCTCAGGTACAGAGAGTCCCATGCCAAGCCCTGAGTACCTCTCAAAAATCTCCCCTGAACATTTTCTCCCTAACGCAAGGAGTCCAGCAACAAGGGATGTGCCTGCCCCACCTCCTCTCCACTTCCCTTTGGCATCCAGTCAAATCTATAATGTGGTCACACCAGGGTACAAGAAGGAGGTTCCTTCCACAGAACAAGAAGGCATACTTGGTTTTGATGCAGGGTACAATCTCCTCACAAAGGACCTCACAGAAGACAGTGCATTTGTGTCACACACACACGCACGCACATGCACACGCACACACCATACCCTGTACTCAGTGTTTTTAAGCTAGGAAGAACTACCCATAAGGATTTGGAGACTCTCGCAACGTCTGAGTGGTGGCCTCAGTTACCTGGGTGAAGACTCTTGGTGACTTGTCTGGTGCTTTGAACCAAAATCCCTGACAGAAACAGTGAGTGATGAAAGATATATTGGGGCTCATGATTTTAAGGGAGTTCAGTCCGTCATGGCTGGGAAAAATGACAGAGGGGCTCAGTCTATGGTGGTGTTACCCACATGCTGGTAGACAAAGAAGCAAAGAGGAGGGTCTGAACCGGTGGCAGGATATGACTCTCAAAAGCTCCCTGGGGTCCTACTTCCACCATCCAGGTGCCATCTCCTGAGGACTTTAAAACCTCCTCAAATTCTGCCGTTCATTGGAAACAAGAATTTAAAACTTGAGCCTGTGGGGGACATTTCAAGACTGAGACTGTAGCAGACTGGCTCACAGGGATCTAGGGGCATTGTTTGGGAAGAATCTCCTGTGCACCAGGGCCATGAGTTCGAGACACGCTGGCCCGTGTGCTTAGGGATCAGGGTAGAGACAGATGCTGCCATGGGTAGGGAGGAACGGGGCAGGGGGAAAGAGAGGGAGGATCCGAGATACAGAGGACGTGGTGGCCACTGTGGCTTGAGCATTGTTCACCGACCCAGGCTGATCTGGAAGTGAGGCCGTGATGATGCAGAGGAGCAAGCTACAGGCTGGGGAGGCACCCAAGACGGGGAAGCGCTTGCCAGGCAGCTGAGCCAGAACTGGCACTGGACTAAATGCTTAGAAGCCGTGTTTCTGTTGCCCTTGTTCTTTCTGTTCTGTTTGTCTGTTTTCAAAAAGCTGAACACAGTGGTATGCGCTTGTAATTCCAGTACTGGGGACACAGACACAAGAAGGTCCCTGGGGCACCCTGTCCACCTAACCCTGGTCTGCTGGGTCAATCTGAAGCCAGTGAGAGAACCTATCTTAAAGGTAACCTCTGCCTGAGGTATAACATCCGAGGTTATTCTCTCTCTCTCTCTCTCTCTCTCTCTCTCTCTCTCTCTCTCTCACACACACACACACACACACAGGCACACGCACATATACACACATGTGTGCACATACATATACACACATGAAAAACACAGATGCACGTGCACACATGCACACGCGTAAGCACATGGACATACACGGAACACACATGCACACACACATAGAAGCACACATACAAACGCATGCGCATACATGGAAAACACACAAATGCATGTGCACACGCAAACACATGCATACATGTGCACACACAAGAGGACACACAAAGGTCATTAAGAGATGGCTAGGTCATGTGGTTGGGCCCTTGCGGATCAGTGCGGTCTGTGATTGTGGGGGTGAGTTAACTATAAATGGAGGAGGGCTGGCTCTCTTTCCTCTCTCCATTCGTCTTCCTTACTCTCGCTCTCTGTAAGGCCATCTGAAAAAGACATTCGACAGCCTTTAGAACTTGCCCTTCTCAGTCTCTAGACCCGTGCGACAAACTTCTGCTGTTTTTAATTTCCTCGGTCCGTGGTGATTGCTGTGAGAACACTCGGATATGGGTGGAAGCAGAAAGAAGCATGTGCAGACTGATTCTCCGTGGGTGTGGAGTCAGTGGAGTGTCAGGAGGCTCGCTCCTGATATGAATTGATCGCCTACTGTATACCGGGTCCGTCACAGTGGCATCTGGAAGCCGTGATGCTGAGGTTAAACAGGGATCTGGGAATTCTTGGCTACAGCTTCAGGAGACCCCAGGGGCTTCTTGGGTCACGAAAAGGACAGTTGTGATATGTAAGGTCACTTTAAATTCCTGAAGTATAACAAGCATGTACAACTGGGAAGCTCAGATTTCTGGGTTTTATGCAAGGCACAGCCCTGGGCCCCTCAGAGTGTGGGCAGTCAGGGAGTGGCTACTTAAACTGAGCCTGTCTCCCAGAACAGCTCCCCAGCTCCTAGACTCATTTTGGCCACCTGTCGAAACCAAGGCAATGCCCCCTCGCCTAAGCCACCAATTTGACTTCTGCATCCCCTGGATGTCTTCCAGATCCTGCGTGGCCCTGGGACTCCTGGGGCATCCAACATACTCAGCCAGCTCAAGGAAGGGGCACAGAGCAAAAAGTTGGGTGCAGACCCTCATTCTAACGGAACGGGGTGACAGGCCACTTTGCTGGAGTATATCGTCTACTCAGATATCTGGACACAATGAACAAAGTTGCCTTTAACAGATGGTGACCTAGGACTGGGAGCTGGCTTGGGGGTGAAGCGCTTGCCGTGAAAGCAGGAGGACCTGCGTCTGGTTGCCAGCATTCCTGTAAAATGGTGGGGCCTGCTGCTGGGCTCCTGTCACTTGGGCTTTGCAGAGATGGAGACAGGAGGATCCCTGGGGCACTGGCCAGTCGGCCTAAGAGAACTGATGAGCTATTCATTCACTGAGAGACCCTGCCTCAAAATACAAATTGGAGGGAGATTGAGGAAGAACCCTGATTTTGATCTCTGGCCCATATGTAAACACACTCATGTACATGCACCCACACATATACATGCACACATAAGTGAACATGTATATACACCACACACACACACATACACACACACACACACACACACACACACACACGCACTAGGTTTCATGAGTAAGAAAAATGCCTCCAAGTTATTTTTAAACCTTTTCTCCATTTTGGATCTCCTCTGACCAGTCCAAGAATGCAGGGTAAGGACACGGCACACACTTCAGGCTACGGCAAAAAGTATTTTATCATCTGGCAGAGCTGAGAGTTGAAATTGGATATGCCTGTCACTTGCTGGCATGAAGTTAAAAGAATCCCAAAGCTGTCTCCGGTAAAGATGGTGAATCCTTGCACTATAAGGACATTGCAAAGAATCAAGCCTGGAACAGTCAGCGACTACCATTGCTGCCAGCTGTGGGCAATCCTTAAGAGAGCCTGAAAGATTTTAGACATTTTAATTAGCATGTATTAATTATACAAAGTAGCAGGTTTAATTATAACATTCTCCAACATGTATATAATATACATTGATCACGGTCAACTTCTTACCCCCACTCCAGCTGGCCCCCTTCTTCTTCCCAAATAGCCCTTGTTCTATATGTCTGTCTTGTATATGCGCAAATGTTCTTTTTTTAAAGATTTATCTGATTTGTTAACTTATGTGTTTGTGTGTATGTGTCCACAAAGGCCATAAGAAGGCATTAGATCTCTCAGAACTGGAGTCATGGGTGATTTTAAGTGTCCAAGTAGGTTGCTAGAGACTGCATTCTGGTTCTTTGCAAGAGCAAATGCCATTAACCACTGGGCCTTGTCTCCAGGCCCTTATTCTATATTTTAAAAATTGCCAGGTGTTGGTGGTACATTCCCTTAATCCCAAGAGAGCTTGGGAAGCAAAAGCAGGCGGGTCTCTGTGAGTTCCAGTCCAGCCTTGTCTACAGAGTGAGCTCCAGGACAGGCTCCAAAGCTACATAGAGAAACTCTATTTAAAAAGAAAAACAAACAAAAACAAACAAAAAAGACTAGACTCAACATGAAGGAAAATATGCACTCTTTGGCTAAGTCTGACTTATTTTGCTTAACATGATTCTAAGGCCCACTCATCTTTTTCAGATTATAGAATTTCATTCTTCTTTATGTAACAGCCATATTTTTGTACGCCTTCTCCCAGCACTAGAAGGGTCTGCATCCATCTCCCTCAGATCTGGATGGACTCTTACCGTCTTTAACCAAAATCGTGGTGGAAGCCATGTCTGATGTGTGACTTTCAAGGCTGATCATGAAAGTTCAGGCAGCTTCTGCATTGCTCTTGAGAACGTCAGAGCCCCGAACCTTGAAAAGAATACGGTTGCTGTGAGGCCACCATGTGAAAAGTAAGTCCAAGCCACTGTGAGAGGCTGTGTATGAGCTCTCTGTGAAACGTCTCCCAGATGTGCCCAGCACCATTGCAGGAGGGAAAGGACCTTCGAGCCTCACCCTTTAGGAAGCTTCCAAACTGAAATATGGTCATCAGAGAACAAAAACAAAAAAAGAGCACTCTGCTCTCAGAATCTAGAACCCTGTTCTGTAGACTCCAAGAGCATGACAAAATGGGGATTGTTTCAAGGTTTGACTCAGAAATGGTTCTCCAGTGGCTCTGTTTTTTTTAAATGCTTGTTTCTCAACTGGGGATACTGTTCTTGGAGCAGAGGGATGTGCGCGGTCTGGTTCTTAGAAGTTGATGATAAGAGATGGGCCTTTGAAGGTTATACCTGACCTCTAGCCCCTGTGCATGCGTGGGTGCGTGCGTGTGTGCGTGGGTGCGTGCGTGCGTGCGTGGGTGCGTGCGTGCGTGCGTGCGTGCGTGTGTGTGTGTGTGTGTGTGTGTGTGTGTGTGTGTGTTTTCTGGTCCCTAGTGATGTGAACAACATTTTCACACAACCCCACTGCCATGAATTAAACTTTGATGTGGGATCCTCCTCTGTATGCTATGATATATTTTATTACCATTGGTTAATAAAGAAAGTGTTTTAACCTATGGCAGGGCAGAAAATAGCCAGGTTGGAAAAGATATAGAAAGAGTGTAGGCGAAGTCAAGGAGATGCCATGTAGTGCCAACGACACTAGAACCTACCAGTAAGCCACAGCCTTGTGGCGATACACAGATTAATAAAAATGGGTTAATTTAAGATGTAAGAGTTAGCTAGAAATATGCCTGAGCCATTGGCCAAACAGTATTGTAATTAATATAGTTTCTGTGTGACTATTTGAGTCTGAGTGGCTGGAAAACAAACTCCCAGTCTCTGCTTACATAACTTCTTTGCCATGATGAACTGAAATCTTCTGAAACCACAGGCAGAAGTAAATCTTTCCTGAAGTCTTTTCTACCACTATTGTGTTCACAGCAATACCAAAGTAACTCACACAGGGAATAGATAGCAGGAATAGGAGTCTGCCATTATCAAAGTTTTGTGTGGACAGCATTTGATAGAAATTTTCAGTGCCTTCTCCTGACCTCTGCAGGCATGTGGTAAACATACACACATGCAAGCAAAACATTCATACATACAAAAATTCAGTATAATCTAAATGAAGGTCTATTGCAGGGGTTAAGCTCTCATGGATGATATAGACTGAATGTTTGTGTTCCCTTAAAATTCATGAGTTTAAGCCTAATCTCTAAGTGATTTTTTTTTTCGAGGCAGGGTTTCTATGTAGCTTTGGAGCCTGTCCTGGAACTAGCTCTTGTAGACCTGGCTGGGCTCGAACTCACAGAGATCCTCCTGCCTCTGCCTCCCAGGTGCTGGGATTAAAGGTGTGCACCACCACCACCCAACTGGTGATGGTATTTTTTAATAGTGGATATAACCACCTATCCTTCTAGCCTTGGGGAGTCGAGACTTCAAGCCATGGGGCACTGAGCCTTCTATCCATGGGGGAGTTTGTGATTTTTAGCCATGGGAAGTTGAATTTTCTAGCCATAGGGAGTTGAGCCAGAGACAGGACTGAGTGGAGACACTCAGCTGGTTAATGACTAAGCCCTTCTGAAGAGAATGAATGACCTTCTCAAAAAGGCTTCAGAGACCTTCTTTAACTGGATGAGAAAAAGTCTTAGTATTTTTCAGTAAACCACCTCAGAGACCGTGCTTATTGAGGAAGGCACAGAGAAGGTTCCCAGAATGCACTTAGTGAGTGAACAAAGGGAGGGTGGATGGATGGATGGATGGATGGATGGATGGGTGGATGGATGAGTGTGTGGGTGGATAGATGGATGAATTGGTAGGTGGATGGGTAGGTGGATTGATGGGTAGATTGGTGGATGGATGGATGGGTGGAAGGATGGATGGATAGGTGGGTGGGTGGGTGGGTGGGTGGGTGGGTGGGTGGATGGGTGGATGGATGGGTGGATGGATGGATAGGTAGATTGATGGATGAGTGGGTGGTTGGATGGATGGGTGCATTGATGGGTGGATGGGTGGGTAGATGGATGGGTGGGTGGATGGATAGGTGGGTGGATGGATGGGTGGGTGGATGGGTGGATGGATGCATGCATGGATGGATGCATGGATGGGTGGGTGGGCAGGTGGATGGGTGGGTGGGTGAACGGATGCTACATAAAGCTTTCAGCCACCATGAAAGGAAACAGCCTTGAGTTTCTCATCATCAACAGCTCAACAATTAAAGATCTTTGGAAGTTGGGCTTCTCAGCCATGAAGCAGGGGGCCTGGGAATTATTAAAGAGCTTCTTGTTTGTTTGTTTTGTAAATGAAATTCAGAGCCCAGGAAGCTTGCTGAAGCCAGCTGCAGAGGATTGGAGTTTAACCCTTCAGCGTCCTTGGATCTTCATGGTGTCTGCTCTTTAGAGGACAGGCAAGCCTAAAACAGTGGGAAGAGAGAAAAGCTCATCATAGGGCATCTTCTCCTCTATCCAATCCTAACATTCTGGTTACCTGGCTTCAAAATTCCTCCATTTGGAAATGTTCAAAGAAACAAGTTCCTTGGTTTCTCTACTTGTTAATGTCTCCACCTGAAATTCGGATCAAGATGCTTTGGTTCAAAATGTCTCTCAGACCCATTACCCCAACACCAAGATCAGTTCATGCTTGGGAGGGGAGGGTCAGTCTATGAGTGGCTCTTTGGGGGAGGGGCACATGTAGAAGCCGGAAGCTCTACAAGAGGAGGGTTTCCTGCTGCATCTAATAATGATCCCCATGGAAACAGTAGTCACTATGCACTGAATGGGTCCACTGTGTGATTTGAAGGCTGACTAATAAAAACCCCATCTATTGATGGGAAATCTGAAGCTCTGAGAAGCTAGACCATTGCTCCAAGTCTTTATGGCCTGAGGGTGGTGGAGGTGGGGCTTTAACATAGAAGTAGGTTTGGTATGGCTCTTATCCCCCATCCCTTGGCTTCCCATTGGCCTTACTTCTCAGGATCACCTGTATCTACCCCTAAGTGGCTCAAGAGGGAGAAGCTGTAAAAAAGGGGATTTGACCAGAACTGAGAGAGTATAACATTCAAATTCAGGACCAGGTTCTCACATGCCCCAGGATTTCAAGGTTTTTTGTTCAGTTGGTTGGTTGGTTGGTTGGTTGGTTGGTTGGTTGGTTGGTTGCTTGCTTGCTTGCTTGCTTGCTTGGTTTTTAGAAACAGTGTTTCTCTGTAACTTTGAAATCTGTCCTAGAACTTGCTCTTGTAGACCAGGCTGACCTCAAACTCACAGAGATCCACCTGCCTCTGCCTTCCCGAGAGCTGGGATTAAAGGCATGTGCCACCACCGCCCGGCCGGACTTTGAGTTTTATTTTCTATTCTGGGATCTCACGTTCCCCATTTATTCATTCAGACTGTCACCGACAAGATCATGCAAGATGTTCTCATCCCAATCAGTGTGTCGAGATTAAAAGAGAACAGAAAAGAGCTTCTATCCCCAGTGAGATGGCCCGGCAGGCAGGGGTGACTACCACTCAGACTGAGGACCTAGTTCCATCCCTAGGACCCACATAGTGGAAAAGAGAGAACCACCTCCTGCAAGCTGCCATCTTTCATGGGTGCACTGTACCTGCATGGGTGCATAAATACATTAATGTAATAAGATATTTTAAGTAATGTATAAACGCCAAAGGTCTGTATGGAAAACTGTTGGGTATCTTACTGTGGGGACCAGAGAATGAAACTCAACACCGTTTTGCCCAGGCTACCCTCCAAGAATCTAGAATGTCCCAGCACCATCAGCAAAGACACTCCATAACAAATTAAGAAATGCACAACTCTGTCAAAGCCCAATGGATTCTGCTGTCAAGGTATAACAGCTGTTTGCTTGAGAAACAGCCAAGGCACAGACCCCATTCAATGGTTTTCTGTTTGTTTGTTTGTTTGTTTGTCTAGAAACTTCCAGAATAGCAATAAACTATTGATAATTTCTCCCTGAATGAAGCTTCCTTTCATTTTCCAACAGGATGGGTCCCCTTTGCACTCATTTCCTTTAGAGGAAGCCAGATAAATCCCCAGCAAGAATCTTTAAGCAGAATAGCAGAGATGTGTCACATAGAGGAGACTCATGAACGTAGAGTCTGCAAAATCCTCCAAGTCTGTGTGTACCTGTGCAGAAGTGTTGTGTGTTTGCATTCGTGTGCATGCGCATCCATGCCTAAATGTGACACAGTGTGGAAGTTATCATTAATTATCAGTTTGACTGGATCTAGACTCCCTTGGGAAGAGTCTCAGTGAGGGATTATCTACATGGGGTTGGCTTCTGGAGGGGGGTGGGCTGTCTTAAGTAAGTCTACTGATGTGCAAAACTCTGCCCACTTTGGGCAGCACCATTCCCTAATCAGGAAGTTCTGAACTGTGTGCGAGCAGAAAACCAGTTAAGTTTGTTCCTTCTCTGCTCTTGAGTATGGACGTGCTCTGTGACCACTTAGGACTAAGTCTCTGTGGCCTTGACTTCCCCAGAAGTGTGAGCTAAAAAGAACCTTTCTTCTCTAAGTTGCTTTCTGTCAGGACTTTTTGTCACAGCACCAGAAACGAAGCTAGGACAGATGGGTGGGTGGTACGCTTACTCCTTCCGTTCCCCAATCTTCCCTCAACTGCACATTATCATTTGCAAGTGGAGGAAGGCAGATGCTGCTGCTGCTTCCACTGCTGCCTCTACTCACACAACCCGATCCCCCTGCTGTGAGTAGGAAACTTATCTTTGATCAGGATGATCCTTTCAGCCACTTCTAACTTCTAGCCTCAGTCCACCCCTCCATCCCTGTAAATCCTTTCCTTTTCCTAGTGGCACCGTGCAGTCAACAGCTCCGTTAGTAAAGAATCTCTGTGTATCGCAGTTCAACAGATGGAAGTCCAGATGCCGGCTGACCTTGAATAGCCCTCGGTGATTTCTTCCCCCCTCTTAGTCCTAATTTCTTCATCTGTAAAATAGAAGGGGGGGAAATAGGTTCATGTTTTAAGCGTCTCATTGTAGAGCTTTGGTGTACGTTTCCCCATCCTCGGGCAACACCTCCTGAGGAAGGGGCTATTAGAAACCACTGATCAGGTACAAGGAAAAACAGAAGGTTCTTCTGGCTGCTCCCAACACAGGAGATCCGGTGCACCCTCTCTGCTTCCTGTTCATCCTTCATCCACACACACACAGACACACCCCAACACACTCTGCCACCCACACCTTGGCTCCTCCTTTATCCACACAGCACACACACACACACACACACACACACACACACACGCACGCACACACGCACGCACTGTCACCCTCCTGGTCCTCCTCCATCCACACAGCACATCCTCTTGGCCCTTTTCCTCCCCATACCTTGTTCATCCTTAATCTACAGAGCAAGCTCTATACTCCCTGGCTTTCTTAGCAGCCTGATTCTTCATCTACTTATTCTCCACCAGAGTTTTTACTTAGCACAATAGAAACTTGGATGCCCTTGCCTTCCTTAAAAGGCTCCTATCTATTTTCATAAAAAGAGTGCCAAGTAAGTTAGCTATGTGATAAGGCATGGCTCCAGCTGTCGTCATGGGTCCTGATCCCGAGGGATACCATCTCTCTTCCTACTCCACACAGAGCAGGAGGGTGACCAACACCCAGCAACCTGCAGCTGACATTCACCCTGAAATAATCAGGGTGCAGAGAGAAGTAGGAGTTGGTGGAACAAGCAGCCCAGTCTGGAAAAATGCCTGCTGAGCAAGCATAAGGCCCTGAGTTCGATCCCTAGCATCCGTATGATTGATGGCCCATATCTGATATGCCAGCACTGGGCAGGTGGAGACAGACAGGTAAAATTCTGGGGCTGGCTGGTCAGCAAACCTAGTCAAATCAGTGAATTCCGATTTCAGCGAGAGACCTCCAGACTCCATAAGCACGCATGCGTGCATACGCACCTGCACGCACGTACACACACACACACACACACACACACACACACACACACCACCTACACAAACCTTAAAACAAGACTGTCCTTGAATCAGGGTCCCCTAAAAACAAAGAGATGAGAGACTTGCTGTACACAGGAGAATCCACTAGCAGATGGAAGCCGGGTTGGGAAGAGATCACTACCAACTGGAGAACACCTGGCCCCATCAGGAACGGGAAGGGGCAGGGATGATGCTCCCCAGAGGTCCCTAGAGGAGTCTGGCTCTCAGGCACTTCGACCTCCTTTCTTCTCCTGTCTTGGGATTCTAGTCCTTTCACCCTTTGACTCTGTCTCCCCATTACTTCCTGAGAGACCCCCAGGAAAAGAGGGGAACCAAACTGCAACTTTTCGTTGCTATTTAAGAAGAAGAAAAAAAACATAGCCTCATGAATAAACCATGGTTGGTGATTTTTTTTTAAAAGCTATAATTCCAGGTTGAATCAATGGCTGGAACTTCCCAGCTAATGTGAGCCAGACTCCGGCCTCTTCGCTGCTCTCCTCTTGCCTGGCTCTCCCTCTCTCGCTTTGCCGTGTACCAAAAGCCGTCTGCTAAACTTCTAGAACACCCTTTGCCTTTTTGACCCTTCAACTTGTCTTGAACTCCAGAAGAAAAAAAAAATGGGGAAATGGTGCAGAGAGGACTGAGAACTATATATAAGTCCTGGGTGCGTAGGGCAGAGGAGGGGAGGGGGCGTGGGGGAGGAGGCTTTCCATGAACTTGGGGCCTCAAATATTCACTGGGGAAGGAAACAAGAAAAAGGGAAAACCTTCTTTTAATGGAATTAGTAAATATTTGTTGCTCTGTTCCAGGCCGTGCCCCCAGGGAGATATCTGGAGGAAGGAGGGGGGAGGAGGGTAAAGAAAATGAAAGAAAACCTACTTTTCCGCTCCTTTCCTCCTTGGAAAGACACTAAGCAGACAAATCGGAGGATTAGAATGAAGCCTTGTGTGGCTGCTGAAGCAGGAAGTTGGGGGGGGGGCTTTGTGGCTGGGAGGGATGGGAGGGAGCTGTGGAGGGGAAGCAGCGGGCAGGCTATGTGATGGGAACTTCATGCCTGCTTAAAGAAATGATTGCTGGCCTCATTCCTGAGTTGTGGGCCTATGAAGTCGCTGGATGGCTTCCTGGAGCCCAGAGACCCTGGTCTGAGGCTGTGCCACTGAGAATTCAGGAAGGGAGATTAGGAAAATCACAAAAAAGGGGGGGCTGGATGGGGGCAGGAGGCAAAGAGACAGGGCGCTGGAGAGAACCAGGGATCAGCATAGAAATGAAGAGACAATAACAGAAAGAGTGGCTGACCAGGAGCTAGAGAGACAGAAGGAAAACCCATGGAGACCGACAGACAGGAAGAGGCAAGGCAAAGAGGCTCTGTCAAGGTCAAGGAGATAGATTAGAAGCCAGGGTGAAGATGGAGAGGCAGTGCTGGGTGGGACTGGGCTGGGGCTGAGAGATGGAAGGACAGGAAGAGAGAGCAATGTGGGCAGAAGGAAGAAAGTATGGTGGAGAGAAAGGATGGAGCCCAGGTGAGAGCAGGGAGCAGCCAAAAGAGAGAGGGAGCCATGCCAAGACCCTGACAGTGAGGAAAGACCCATCAGGAGTGGGGAGCACAAGCATAGAGACCCCAGCAGAGGGAGTCAAATGGCTGGGCACAGAGAAGGGCCTGGGAAGCCAGGCAGGGCCTCCTTGCACATGGAGACTCTATCAGCAAGACCCAGAGCAAAGCCCCAACGGTTGCTGGTTTGGTTATGAAGGAACAGCAGCAGTGGGATATGCCTGTCATCTCTGCACTAGGGAGGTAGAGGCAGGAGGGTCACGAGTTCAAAGCTAACCTTGACTATGGGAAAAGAGGAATAAATAAGATCATGGTCAATGATAGCCAAATAAGAGACAGGGAGCGAGAGCAGGATACCCTTCCAGGAAGCTGCCTTCCAACCTCTGGTTGGCTTGATAGCAAGTTGGATCTCAAGGCCACCCTGGGCTACTGAGTGAGTTCAAGGCTATACCAGGAACTTAGCAAGACTGTCTCAAGATGAAAAAATAGGAAAAAGGCTGGGTCTATTGCTGCTTGATAGAAGCTAGCACACTGGAGACCCTAGGTCTAATATCCAGAACTTCCCAAAAGAGGAAAGGCTGAGCTCAATCATTCTGAGGACTTAGTTCTGACCAAGAGGAAGCTAAATGAGTTATTGTGTTGGGTACAGAACTCATTATAACGTAGCAAGAATTTGATGTTTGTCCTCAGAGCCCACCTGAGGCACCTCATATGTAAACAATAAGGTGTGAACAGATGGGAAAACGGGAAAGATCATCCTGCCAGCTGAGGAGAACAGGAGAAAGGAAGAGGCAGGAATGGAAAGCCCTGAAACAGGAGAAAATTGTGGATGGGGATTCGAGGTGGCCCAGCCAATTTGCAGGAGATTCAGCTCGCTCCCTGGAAGGCAGAGACTAAGCTAAATGTATTCTTCTTCGAGACCCAACAATTGCCCTAGCTGCTATCTTAGCCGTAGGGGCTGAGAAGTTCTATTCAGACAGACACTGGCACATGGATGTTTATGGAGCTTCATCGTGACAGCAATGGTTGGAAGCCATCATGAAGCCCCACACACGTACACACATGTGCACACACGTGTACACACGTGCACACCATACACGAGGACGTGCACTAACTAACTGGGGTACATCCAGGCTGTGCAATATCATTCAGCCTCAAGCAAACAAAAGCAAGAACAACCACCACAGAGTGTGGGTAAACAAACGTGCATGCTCGGCAGTGAAAGAGATCCCTCTAGAACAGCTGCAAATTGTGAAGCCAACTCTAAAACATTCTAGGAGTGGTGAATTATGGACAGAGCCGTAGTCATGAGAGGCTAGAAGGAAGAGAGATAGATGGGGAGGCCATTGATGAGGGCAGTGAAAATGCTGGGCTCCGCTCTGTTTGAGGCGCATGTGTGTGTGTGTGTGTGTGTGTGTGTGTGTGCATGTGTGTGCGCATGCGGGCGGGTGGGCGTGCATGCGTGAGTGTGTGTGCGCGTGCATGCGTGCGCATGTGCGTGTGCGTGTGTCTGTGTGTGTGTGTGTGTGTGTGTGTCCCCGTCCTTATGCCTCCACGCAGACCACAGTGATTCTGCGGATTTGGGGGTGGTAACATGCTGTGTCCGAGGGGTGCCATCACTGGCAATAAAGGTGCTACCCTAAAATAGCTGTGGACAACCAGGACACTGAGCACGCTGGGAAAGGAAGTGGTTGGGAAATCACTGTTCATCTCTCCCACTCACGATTTCGCTAAGCACCAAAAACGGCTCTGAAAATAAGTCTTTAAAACTTAAACAGAAATCTGATCCAGAAGAAGGTCACAAATCCAGGTGAGACTGCAGGCACATTCATCAGGACGAGGGAGAAACTTCCAGTTCAAAGACGGGGACCTCGGCACTGGATTCTTTCTGTTAAAAATGAATAAATAACTAGGCCAGGAGTGGGTGGCAGAGGCAGGGTGATGACTGCCAGTTCGAAGCCAGCCTGGTCTACATAGCAAGGTTCAGGCTAGCTAGGGCTACGAAGTAAGACTTTGTCTCAGTATCACCAACAGGGAAAGGAAGGTGACTCGATCATCAAATGCTGGCTGCACACGCTTATCTTTGACAACCCAAGTTCGATCCTCTAAAACACACATTTTCTTTCTTTTTATTTATTCTTTCTTTCATACACTACATCCTCACTGGCTGCAGCCTCCTCTCCCTCCGCTTCTCCCAGCTCCACCCTACCAACTCCTTTCCACCCCATCCACTACTTCTCCCTCCCCCACCTCAAAAAAAAAGCAGGCCTCCTAGTGATATCTACCAAACACAGCATAAAAAGATGCAATTGCAATACGACTAGGCAGAAATCCTCATAGCAAGGCTACACAAGGCAACCCAGTAGGAGGAAAGGGGTCCCGAGTACAGGCAAAACTGTCACAGACACCCCACTCCCACTGTTAGGAGTCCCACAAAAAACCCAAGCTATTCAACCCTAAAATAAAACGGAAGACCTAGCACAGACCCATGCAGGCCCCGTGAGCCCCTATGAACCCTGCTTTGTAGACTCTGTGGGCTACAGGAGCATATATTAAAAAATAAAAATGAAGCTTGTGCAAGGGGGGGATACACATATAATCCCAGTGCTGGGGAGCTGGAGGCAGAGGTTCCCTAGAGCTTGTTGGGCCTGCCAGCCTTCCTACTTAGTAAGTTCTAGGTTCCACGGGAGATCCTGACCAAGAAAAAACAAAAACAAACAAACAAAACAAAACAAACAAAAAAAACCAAAGCCTCCAACAAGGACTACAATGGGGGAAACACACACACACCAACGAAATTTCACCATGTGATTTTTCTGGATATAAAATTAACGGCAAAAACAAATATTAATGGTTATTTTGGGCCAGGTATTTCGGTTCACGCCTTTAATCCCAACACTTGGAAAGCAGAGGCCAGTGGACCTCTGTTGAGTTCAAAACCAGCCGGGTCTACATAGTGAGTTCCAGGACAGCCAGGACTACACAGTGTGACCCTCTCTTGAAACAAAACCCCCTGAAAGCTTAAAGATATTTAAATGAGCTCTAACCAAAAAGCAGCTGCTTTTGTGCCGTGTAGAACTGACAAATTAGAGTCTGTGGCATCTTGGCTCACCCCAATCCCTCATGTGGGCTTCTGCTCTGCACATCCCCTCAGGCCTCTGTGGTCATCAGGGAGACCCTCAAGGGTGCCACAGACCAGGGTGTGGATCCAAACATCTCACCTGGACTATTGCTCTCTCTCACCCACTGCCCTTTGGATCCCACTGCCCTTTGGGTCCCACTGCCCTTTGGGTCCCACAACCCTTTGGGTCCCACTGCTACAGAGTGTATCTTGAATGTCCTCAAATACCCTTGTGTTAAAACCTGGCTCCCCAGGTGGCACTGTTCCCAGGTTAAGGATTCATGTTAAAAGTTGGGGAGGCCTTTAGATCTTTGGGACTGTGTCATCGAAGGAGCAGCAGAACCTTAGCCCTTTCTTCTTCCTCTGCCTTTTGAGTCCGGCCATGATCCTGGCACTTTTGCTCGGCCACCGGCTCCTCACCACAGGGCCCATCCCTCATTGGCTGGAACCTCAGCTTGCTTTCCTGTCCTTGGCTGTCCTTCCCCTAAGTTCAGCCTTCGCTGTACTGTGGAGCCCTCCTCTGTACCAATGTGCCATAGAGATGCAAGAAGCCCTAGGCTCCACCCTGCCTACCTAACATACTCAGGTACTTACTGGAAGACAGAAAGCCTAAACGGTCACCTTTGCAGAAGAGGGACTGTGGGTCAATGTCACCCAAGCCTGAAATGCACACTCCTGACTCTGCCTTGACCCTCCTTCAAAAGGGGAAGACCAGGGTCTACCAAAGTAGCTCCAACTCCCAGCAGCACCAGACAGGCATTTTAAAAATACATAGGTGTTTATTTTTAGGAGCATTAAAGGAAAGCTATAACCAGCACTTTAAAATCTCAACCAAAGAGACTGGAGAGACAGCACAGGGGTTAGGTGGGTTCACTGCCTTTCCGGAAGACTAGAGTTCAGCCACACTAGGCAGCTTACAACCGCCTGTAACTGTAGATCTAAATATTGCACCCTCTTCTGGCTTCTACAGGCACTCTACACAGATGGCACGCACGCACACACACACACACACACACACACACAGAGAGAGAGAGAGAGAGAGAGAGAGACACAAAGCACACACATATGCACATAAAGAGATAAAAATAGATTTTAAAATCGGGTTATCAAAGTTGACTGCTCTGGATGCAGCTTATTTAAGGTACAAATGGCGCTGTTTTGCAGTGTGAGATTCTAACGGATTGAGGACTTGGATGAGATACCATGCTTGAGTACCGGGAACTCCGCTCTTATTTTACAGATGGGGAAATTTGAGTCTAAGGAGCGGGGTCATGACCCAAGGTCATCTAGCAAGTTGGCGACGAGGCTGAAACTAACAGGGAGGGCTCCAGCAATCTGTCTCTCTGAACCCTGACTTCCATGTGACAAGTGGAGCCAACTGTGGGACCAGGTGTCTGGGGAGCACTGGCTAAGCGTAGACAGGCCTGGGAGGTAGGAGTCTGTCTGAGACATTGTCCTCTAGTCCAGGGTCACCCGCCGTCCTTAGGCTAACCTTTTTACAGAAGTGGCATGTTAGCCCCAAAACTTACGGGCTTTCCCATCTATGCCAGAAAAGTCGAAACAGAAAAGCGCTGGGTTCTGGGGAGATCAATCAGTCAGTAATGTGATTGCTATGCAAGCATGAAAACATGAAGTTAATCCTCACGTTCAAAGGGAAAAATCTGGGTGTGGTGGGACACGCTTTTAATCCTAGCATCGAGGAGGTGAGGACAGGTAGATCCTTGGGGCATTAGAGTCGCATAGGCACAGTTCTGGGGTCACCACCATGCCACACCGTTGCATCCACTGTGTGATATAAGCAAGTCACACTCACCGTTAGGCTCAGTGATGCCCATCTGTGAAATGGACACAAATGCCTACTTGGCTGAGATTTCATTGGAATAAGATATCTTATAAACCTTAGCAGAAAGCTCACCTTGGCATTCATGTCCAATTGATGGGGGTGATGGATAGACGGGCACCTGGGATTTGCCCTCCCCGGGAAATAGTGTCTCAGTTCACTTCAGCTGCGAAACAGATCAACTTGAGGTTTTAAAGCCTGAAGCAAGGCAAGGCAGGGCTGGGCTGTGTGCCATGCTCTCTGTAGCATTGGTGGGATTCCCTGTGCAGCTGGCGGCCATGTCACACAGGGAGCCAAGAGCTCTTCTTCACACACCTGCCCCCTGGACGTTTTTCCATGTGGCCACTCTCTTTTCCTGGATACCTCCCTGCTGGTTCACTGGTGATGTGCTCTCTAAAAATGGCTTCTAGGACAAAGACGGTAGCAGCCCCTTAAGGATTACAGCCAGAACTGGCTTCATCCACGATAGGATCCACAACAGCCCTGGTGATCCAACCAGTCTAAGCCACCACACGCTTTCCCTCCATGCGTGAATAACCTGTTCTCTTCCCTGCCTTGACCTTTGATTAACTCCTCCTCATCATCATCATCTTTGGTCCCATTTCAGCTGTCACTGCCTGCTAGAAGCTTTCCACCACCTCCTACCAACTGCGCCTAACTGGTGACCGGCAGCCCGCAAATTGCCGCCACGACTAGCTGAGAATGAAGCTGCCCGCGAAAGAGTAAGCTTTTAAAACATGAACATTTTTGTGTAATTGTGAGTATGATTTGTGTATGTTATGGGAGAGGGGCGCACTTATGCATATGTCTACGAGACCAGAAGTTGATGTTTGTGTCATTTCTCCCTCCCTCCCTCCCTCCCTCCTTCCCTTCCTCCCTCCCTCCCTCCCTCCTTCCCTTCCTCCCTCCCTCCCTCCCTCTCTCTCTTCCTCTCTCTCTGTCTCTCTCTTCCTCTCTCTCTATCTCTCTCTGTCTGTCTGTCTCTGTCTCTGTTTCTCTCCCTCTCTCTCTCCCTCTCCCTCTCTGCCTCTCTCTTCCTCTCTCTCTTCCTTTCTCTTTTCCTCTCTCTGTGTCTCTCTGTCTCTCTCTCTCTGTGTATCTCTCTATCTCTGTCTCTCTCTCTCTCTCTCTCTCTCTCTCTCTCTCTCTCTCTCTCTCTCCCCCTCCACTTTGGTTTTCACAACAAGGATCCTCTGGAATCGACTCATGGGCTCTGGAGCTAAGGCTGTCGATGCACACGGCCACACCCAGCTTTACTGATGGGTGTTAGGGATCAAACTCAGGTCCCCATGCTTGCACAGTCAGCTCCTGACTCACTGGCCCAGCACATTTTCCCTAACTCAATTGCACAATCCTCAAACAGGAATTTTGCAGATGACAATATGGAGCCATGATGTCAGCAGGTTGCTCCCCCACCGTGGGAATGCTGGGAAGCCTATGAGGGACTTTTCCAGCATCCTATGTCTTTTCTCCCGGATTCTCATCACCCTGCATATAATCCTATACTCAGCCTCTGTGTTCTTCCAGGCAATGACCTCGGAGAGCAGGGACTGGCTTCCATTTCCCCCGGGCTCCTGGCTGGAATCATGAATCAGTACCTCATCACTACTGAGAAAGCGGTTCCCAGACTCCCATGGTTCCTGCTGCTGTAATAAAGCACCCTCACCAAAAGCAGCTAAGGGGAGAAAGGGTTTAGTGTGTCTTGTGGCTCCAGACAGATGGTCCGGCACGGAGGGCAGGCGAGGCACGGTGTCAAGCAGCAGGTGTGATGGCAGGAGCAGGAAGCTGAGAGAGCACATCTTCCACCACAGACTTGAAGGGTAAAGAGCCAACTGGGAGTGCGATGAGGTAGTAAACTCAGAGCCTGCCTCTAGTGACATAATTCCTCCACCAAGGCCACATGAAGTTCCATAAACATCCCCCAACAGCACCAGCAACTGGGGACCAAGTGCTTGAATACCTGAGCCTGTGGGGGATCGCTGCATTAAAACCAGCACAACCACTTTCAATTCCTATCACATAAACCCTGCGGGTTCCGCGGGGAGGCAGATGCTGGGATGAAGTCAGGGGACAGGGCATGTACTAGGAGTAGATGGGAAGGAGGGGAACAAGGGTCAGGGAAAGGGAAAAACTGATGGCATCTACACAAAGGTGTTATACAAATAGTAAAAACCCAGAGACAGATATTGGGGTTCAGCCTGAAAGTCAGAAAAGCAAAACAGCCAGCCACCGGCTCTTACTTCTACCTCAGTCCAAAACGGCAATCCCGCCTCCAGAATCCTCGGAATGAGACTCTTGAGACGGGGGTAGAGGTAAGAGCCAGTGGCTGCCTGCTTTGCTTTACTGACCTGCAGGTTGAACCCCAATATCTGTTTCTTGGTTTTACTAATCATGCTATACAAAGAGCTCCGTCAGATCTCATAGGTCTTCCTCTCTCTTCCTCTCTTCCTCTCTTTCTTTCTCTCTCTTCCTCTCTCTCTCTTCCTCTCTCTCTTTCTCTCTCTTCCTCTCTCTCTTCCTCTCTTCCTCTCTCTCTTGGGAATGTAGTTCAATTGGTAGAACGCTTGTCTAGCGTACATGGGGCTCTGGGTGCCATCCTCAGCCCTGCAGAAGTGGGACATGGTGGTACAACCTGTTATCCCAGCACCTGGGTGGTGGAGGCAGGAGGATCGGAAGTTCAAGTTCATCCTCAAATGCATATCAAATTTGATATCAAGCAAGGGGCCATGAGACCTTGATTCACAAAGCAAGGAAACAGAAACTTCTCTAAAAGATGAAAGCAGGAGAGAAGGGACACGAATTCCACAAATTAGGAAGGAGACAGGAACCTGTTCTGAGTCTGGCCATTGAGAAACCTGCTGTGCTCAAACGCATCCGCAGCCATTCTAGGCAGCCCCATTCTCTTGTCTTAAGCAAGTTTTGTAGATGCCAGCTCCAACCCACACCTTTAGAGGAGGACTTTGGTGTATCTTTGGCCAATCCTGACCTCTAGAGACCCCAGAGGCAGTTCCCTGTCTCCCAGAGACTCACGAAGAAGAACTTCTAACGCATCAATATTTACACAGATCAGAACTGTCTGGGCTGGGAGTGTCTGGCCTGGTGTAGGAACAACAGAGCCTGAGAATGAGGTGGGGTGGGGCATCAGGTCAGTCCCCAGTGTGGTCCCAGGGCCTCTCTCTCTCTCTCTCTCTTTCCCTCTCTCCACACACACACACACACACACACACACACACTGGAAGAGTCAGAGCTGGCCTCACACCTACAAGCTCTTGTGGACACCTCTGCACCTGAGGATGATGCCACATGGGTGCCTTGCTGGGCATGTGTACATCAGTGGCATTGGTCACTGCCAGATGCTTCCCCTTGTTGTATCACGAGTGCCTGTGTGTGCGTGTGTACGAGTGTGTCTCTGCTTCCCCAGTGCTGGGGTTACAAGTGTGTGCCACCGTGCCCAGCTTTTGGCATGGGTGCTGGGGCTCGAACTCAGGTCCTTGGGTTTTGTGGCTTCTCATTGCATACTGAGTCATCTCTCCCCAGCTTCTTGCTCCTACTTTGCTAATGAGAGAGACCTAAGGTTCGGGGATGCCTACAGTGAGAGAGGTTTCAGGATTATTTGTCTTCAAGGTGCGTGGCTTATCGATTCAGTTTATCGAGGTCTGCCCACCAGGACGCATGGACTGAGAAGTAACAGGAATTGAGCACGATCTTAGGTTTCACCGGCTCTGTTAAACAATGATAAAAATCGGGTCACAGACGAGGCAGCTGTACCTGTCGCCTGTTCTTCCTGTGCCTTCTCTTCTGTCTCTATCACTTTCTTTCTTCTCACCTGAATTTACTGGGGTTTCCCATTATGCCAGATGCTCAGGCGGAGAAAAATGCATGCCAGCATCCTTTCTCCATCTCCTGACACTATCTTGTAGGAAAATCAAACACAAAAGCAGAGATTAAAAAAACATAGATGTTCTCGGAATCACTGAGAGGTGACTAAGACAACCCAGAAGGACCACTTAACTTTGGACAAAAACCAGGTCCCGTCCTTGAACAAGGAAGAGCCAAAGAAAGGCATTGCCCGAGTAAAGCCGTGGAGAAGGAATAGGTTTGCAGGTTGAGGGTATGGTGGAGCTGCTGGGGTTCTAGGCTGTCAGGGCTGGAGGAGATTCGTACTGGCCGTGGATGTCATGTTTGCATGGCCAGATTTAACTACGCAGATTGTGGGGAAGCACGGCAGACATTTAAAAGAGGAGAAGGCAGGGTGGCGTGATGATACCTATGCCTTTGGAGGATCGAGGCAGATCTGTGTGAGATGGATGGAGTGGCGGGGGCGGGGAGATGAAGCTGAAGGGCCCGAACCAACGGTTGCCTGAGTCATCCCAGGTGAGTGGGGAAAGGCCCCTAGTCCTCCATCCCCATTAGAATATCCAGCGCCTCTGATTAGCATGGGAGGGCTCATTTCACTCCGTATTAGCACCTGGCCTGTAACATAGAAAGGTCAGGGCTGAGAACAGCCACAGAATGGACTTCCAGGTGATTCGGACCACAGACAGCTACTTCCAAGGCTCTTTGTCATCATCCCTGGGTTGATGTCTTCCCGTTTTATCTTATAATCTGTTCTCCCTATGAGTTCAGCAAGCTTAGCGTCCACAGGGGGATGTGTCCCTTTATGCCACTCACTGGATAATCCCATAGCTGGCCTGTCCCCAAGATCCTGGAAAGGAGAGCGAGGGTCTGGCAAAGATTTCTCTCTCCCTGACTGAAATAAAAGACAATTTGCCCGATGCTTTCCGTTCTGTGTTCACCAGCCACCCTCTGCAGCAAAGCCCCGGTTTCCATTAATACTATTACTTGGGATGACATTTCCCCTGACTGTCGTCTCTTGTTTTTCCTCCTCCTTAATTCCCTAATTTGTCCTAATATGCCCATTCCCTGTGCATCAATTCATCCGTGAAGCCGCCCCATTTCCAGGTCCCTCCGTCCTCATCAGCCAAGTCCCCGTCTCCCACAGAAATTAGTGGGAGGTGGTTGCTAGCCCGCAGGGGAGGAAATAGAATTAGGGGACGTATTAATTGGGACATCAAGTCGGATTTCGTTCCAGGCACTTCCTTCCGCTAACCACTTTGAAGCTTCCCCTCCGTGGCTCTGTTTCTCATTAAAGGGAACTCTTAATGGTGAGTGGTGTTTACGCACGGTGCAAATATGTCATGCCCCGGCTGTTGGCCAGGCAGGCCGGCTGACGGGTGAGGCCAAGGCAGGGGTGGGGCAAGAGGGCTCAGCCTGGCAGAGCTTGGAGGTGGCACCGAGAAAGGGCACGGGGGTATGGATAGACCAAAATGTGTGCTGGGCTGTGGTAGGGCTCCACCCACCCAGCTCACTTGAAAGTCGCCCCGTTGTGCAGTTGCCATCATCGATCGACAAGTTCCTTCACACAGAGACAAACGTTGTTCTCTTGTCCTTTTTAAACCTGTGTGTGTGTGTGTGTGTGTGTGTGCGTGACTGTACATGCTTTTTCCAAACATCCGTGAACTTGACGGCCAGAAAAAAACACGGATCTTGGTCAATATCTTGCTAACCAGATGAAACCAGTGTTCCGCCAGACACAGAAAGAAAGATCAGTACCACCCTCCTTCTTGCCTTCATCCAGGGCTATCCCCTGCCTCCATGAGCACCTAACTGCAGGTCCTGTCCGTCTACCACACTTCGCCAAGGTCCTCCCATTCTTAAGGCCAGGTAGTTAATGACTCTGTGGTATTCCCACTCAAGGGTGGCTTTGCCATCTCCAGGTCAAGGCTGTGCGGGCTGGTTTGTGGAAGGAAGGCAATTCGTTTGTCCAGCAAGGCAGCCAAAACCGCCAGCCACCCTTGCTGAAGAGAAGAGAGGTGGAGAAGGAACCACCTCTGTGTTTCCCAGGCTCCACAGAGCACATGCCCAGAGCAAACCCTGGGAGATTCTAATCCCAGCTGCTGAGGTCTGCTGTGGGTGGGCTGCTTTCTAACCCACAGGACAAGGGGCTCCCAGGAAAGAAGCTTTCCTTGTGTCTAGCAGGAGGAAATCGGGTCCTGAGGCTGCCCAGCCAATGCAAATACCACAGCCAGCCCGGGCAAGCCATCAGTCCCCAGGAGCGACTAGGAGCTGGTGCAGCCAAGCCAAGGAGCCCAACTGAGCACTGAAGGGCTAAGCCGGCTGCTTTCTACACAGCAGAGAGGAGCCTGGGCGGCTTCCTTCTATCTCCCCTTCCTCCTCCTCCATCCTCATCATCATCCCTAGAGATAAAGAGGTCAGTGCAGGCATGAACAGAGCCTCTGAGAGGCCTGGGCCTTGTCCTTGTGTGGACGGATGCCGGAGGCTTGAAGGAGCTCTTATCTGGGTACATGTGTTAGGGTGGGGTTTTAATTTCATTTTTGTTGCTATGAGAAAAATTCCCTGACACAAGCAACTTAAGGCTGCTAGCCCATGTTTAAGCTAGTTCTTCGCACCTCATTGAACACAATTAAGCCAATCCCCATGGATTTCCTACAGGCCAGCCAAGTATGGACAGTCGCTCATTGCGGCTCTCTTCCCAGTTGAGTCTGGAATGCCTTAAGTCAACTGTTAAAATCGATAATCACAAATGGATTGGAAAGTAACGGTATAAGCCGATTCATTCCTCCTCTTCCCTTTCATCCTTCTCTTCCCACCTCCCCCTCTCCACGTCCTCTTCCCCCTCCTCCTCTTCCCCGTCTCCCCCTCCTCCTTCTCTTCCCCTCTCTTCATCTTCTTTCCACCTCCCCCCAGTAGAATATCTTCTCCTCCCTTCACCATCTCCTCACTGAGAGGAAGCCATGTCTACTAGTAACGGCAGGATGGGAGATATTCCCATCCATGCACTGTGGACAGAGAGAATCTGCCTCACCCTCTCTCTCTTCACAGAACAGTGGTTTTGATTTGCCTGCATGGTCGAGATGCCATTCTTGATCAGACAGGTGTGACGAGGAGTTGCAGAGAGCCTTCAATGGTTCAGGCCGTGACAGCGCCGTCGTCTGCCCAAGGCGCCTGCAGATCCCAAGGGCTTACTGGTCTCCGTTATTCCATCATGAGAAATTCATTCATTCACATTACCCAAGTGGATACGGAGTGATTTTCATCACTTTCTCTTTCATTTATTTTTCAAACTTACTTATCTATTTATTCAACAAATAAAGCCATTGTGCATGCAAGAATGCAAGACATGATAGGAAAAGGTTAATTATTCACACCTTCCTTCTCTAAAAGCAGTCCTGAGAGACAGCTCTGTGGTCAATGTCCCAGGCTGCTATACAGAGGACCTGGGTGTGGTTCCCAGCACCCTGATGGGATGGCTTACAGCTACCTGCAGCTCCTGCTCAGGGGACCTGATGCCCTCTTCTGGTCTCTGTGGGCACTGCACTCATGTGTGCATACATCCACACAGACATATAATTTTCCCTTCGCTTTAGGATCTGTCCTCAAACTATTAAAGTTAACTTCCGTATACCTCAGTCTCAAATGACTCAGCCAGGACAAGAGCAAGTGTGACCACTACTGGGTCTCCTCAGGAAAGCCAACGGGGAGGATTTGGGACTGTCACATGACAGGATCCACTGATAACTGGAAGAGTCTCTTCCTCCTCAGCAGGTGTGGAATGTTGAGTCAAGCACGTCTATCAGACCAGCAACAAGACAGTTACTCATGGAGAAGACAGGAACAGCTGGCTCAGTAGGTCACAGCAGCTCACATGAGTGCCACGGCTCTGTCTATGATCCCAATGGAAATGGGCTAAGGGTCAAAGCAGAATTACTTCAACACTCTCTTCTGGCCCTAACCTTCTTGTGTCTTAAATGCCCAAAGACCTGTCGTGGAAGAAAACCAGTGTGACGTCTTCACTTCAGCAGGTGCAACTCAGAGACAAAGCTTGGGCAAATCCTGATGTTCTGTGCAAACAGACCCAATGCACAGAAAGATATGCAGGTTCATTATTACATACATAGTTGATGGGACACACCTTCCAGAACCTACGATTGGTCCACGGACCCCAGACAGCAGTTCACCCATTGAGCATCACTGAGTGTCCCCATGCAAACACCCTGTCCACCACAGTGTGTGTCACTGGAAAGGACCACAGAAGCAGGACTCCACCGTTGGGTTCTTAGGTCCATAAACACGCCTTCTGTGAACACATACAGAGGAAACCTGCAGATGACGGTGCACCCAGAAAATGCATAATAACAGGGAAAGTTCCGTGGGATGATGGGATTGTCAGCTGTGCTGCTGGGAAAAGAGAGAGGGAGGGGAGAAGGAGTGAGGGAAAGAGAGAGAGAGCAGGCCAGAATTTCCCCCATAGACCTAAAGTCATGGCAAGCATACAGTGAGAGTTAGCCAACAGAGCAGCAGGCTCAATACGACTGCTTTGTTGCTCTCTCTCTCTCTCTCTCTCTCTCTCTCTCTCTCTCTCTCTCTCTCTGTGTGTGTGTGTGTGTGTGTGTGTGTGTGTGTGTGTGTCCGTGTCCTCTGGGTGTGTCTGTCTTTTTGTCTTTCTCTCTGTGTCTCTGTCTATATGTGTGTCTCCCTCTGTGTGTCTCTGTCTCCTCTGTGTGTGTTGTCTTCTCTCTCTCTCTCTCTCTCTCTCTCTCTCTCTCTCTCTCTCTCTCATATGTGTGTATGTGTATGTGTGTGCATGTTCATGTGTGGGTGGATGTGTACCTGTGCATATGAGAGCCAGAAATCACATTCATCCTCAGACACTATCGACCTTGGTTTTTATTTCTTTGCTTGACTGAGACAGGCCCTGAGGCTGGCCTGGAACTTGCAGATTGAGCTAGACTGGCCAGCCAGGGGGCCCCAGAGATCGCCTGCCTCTGCCTCCGCAGCGCTAGGATTATAATCAAATATATATATAATATATATGTTATATATATATTATATATATATATATATTATAATCAAATCAGCTTTCTCCATGGGTGCTGGGTTCAAACTCAGGTCTTTTGCCTGAAAGACCCTCTCCCAGTCCCTCCCGTGACCCTTCTCTCTCTTTGTTGCACATCACCAAATGTCACTCTCCTCTTTGGGGAATCCCTATATGCCCAAGAAAAAAATCTCCTAAACTCTGAACTCTAGGGACCCCAGTGGAGGCCACAGCTTCACATCAGCAGAATGGAGACAGAAGTGCAGGGTCAGTAGCCACAGTTGAGTGTGTTTATTGGAAACCCTAGCTGTGGTTGTAATTTCTTGCTTAAAGTCCAACTTCACGCAGCATGCGGGCCAAGTGGGCAGGAATACATTTGCCTCATTGGCTGTAGCACCTCCAGATCTGCTCCATGCCTGGCACGTGGTAGATACTCAGTAACTATTTGCTGAACAAATGAACTCCTATACATTTGCCTGGTTGAATTCTCCCAGCAAGATCCGGTGTTATCGGCCCCATTTTTTTCTACTCATAAAATGACTCAACCTCCCTCATCTGGTAGTCATTAATAGCTCCATTTATAGGTCAGAGGAGGGAGGCTACGCGAGGCGAAAGCCCTTTCAAGGGGACAGAGCGCCAAGAAGAAAAGCGCAGGAGTTTGCAGGAGCCCCAGCACACTCCGTCCCTAGAATCCTGCCTGCCTTGGGAGGAGAAGCTTGCCAAGTCAATTTAAATAAGCATAAAGAAAGAGCTGGCTGGTGTCAAAGAGTGTTTCAGAATGCTACACTGTTGCTCCCTGGGAGCCTTTTCTCTCCATTTGATATCTAGGAAGAGCCGCCTGAACGCAGGGGTCTCTGCAGGCGAAGCAGTCAAGTGCAGGGCTTTGGAATCAGATCCACAAGGGTTCGAAGCCAGATTCTACTGTCAGCTGCCCTCCACCCCTCTGACTTACTGTCTCTTAACCGCAACCTGTGACTCTTGCACAATGGAGTCTTCACTGGCAAGTGAAGCTGCCTTGGGAATCTGGGGACTCATTATGCTTCGTCAGAAAAGAAAGGTGTAGGGTTGGGGAGACAGCTCAGCCTATGCTGCCCATGTAAGCGTGAGGACCCACATTCGATCTCCAGACCCTTGTCTCTGGGACATCGGGTTCCAAACTCAATCTCTTTTTTTTCCTTTTTTTTTTTAAAAAAAAAAAGATAAGTATAAGCCGGGCGGTGGTGGCGCACGCCTTTAATCCCAGCACTCGGGAGGCAGAGGCAGGCGGATCTCTGTGAGTTCGAGGCCAGCCTGGTCTACAAGAGCTAGTTCCAGGACAGGCTCTAGAAACTACAGGGAAACCCTGTCTCGAAAAACCAAAAAAAAAAAAAAAAAAAAAAAAAAAAAAAAAAAAAAAAAAAAAAGATAAGTATTTGGTTTATTTTGCTTTAATTATGTGCATGTGTGTGTCTGTGAGAGGGTATCTATACATACTTGAAAATGGAGCCAGTGGAAGCCAGAAGAAGGTTCCAGATCTTCTGGAGCTGGAGTGTCAGGAGGTTTGAGTCACCTGATGTGAGTGCTGCAAATGAACCCAGGTCCTCTAGAAGAGCCGTCGGTGCTCTTAACCAATGAGCCGTCTCTCCATCCCTCTCAAACCCGCCTCTTAAAGGCACTGATAAATGTGCTGCATTCATCTCATCTCTGGGCGGGTCCAGAGCAGCTCAGCTGCGTAGCTCTGACTCAGAGTCCTTCATGAGATGGGTTTTGGTGCAGACACAGTCTTAGACAGAAGCTTGCCTCAGGTCTGGAGATCTGAAGGCACATTCCTCACCCCCCATGGGCCCCTTCATATACTGTTTGGGCATCTTCATGAAATGATCACTCTCCCATCACAAGTAAATCAAGTCAAAGGAGTGGTACGGAGGATTTTGGGATCTAACTCTAAAGTCACAGGTTGTTCCCTTTGCACAATATAGTGGTCACATGTGCCTACTCTGGGCTAATGTGGAAAGGTTACACAAGAGAGTGAACATGGGGAAGTAAACCCATGAGTCCCTGAGCATCCTTGAGAAGCAGGCATGCCACCCCATAGCATCTTAACAGCTAGCCTCCTGCTTGGTATGCGTGGGCGACCAAGAAATTCCAAGCGTTCATCTTTAGAGCCTGAAGTCAGAAGACGCAGCCAGAGACAAGTCATGTGACCTCAGTACAGCCAATTGAATATCACCCCCTGTCAAGGCTGTATATCCTTAGCAAATTAGTAAATGGTGTCGGCAAATGCCACAGCCGAGCACAGCAGGGCACACCATCATCCCAGTGGTCAGGAGATGAAGGTTCAGTGATTGTGAGTTCAAGGCCAGCCTGAGTTGCATAGCTTCTCATGGCAGAGCAGCCCTGGCCCGAGGCTTTCCTCCTGCTCTCCTGCCCCCTTATAGAGCATCCGTGATTAATTTCCTCCACTGAAACTGGTTTTCAAACCTTTCTGACAATTCAGGTCTTTCCAGGCGATGCATTGAATAAATTAAGCTTTGCTTAAGCCGATCTGAGTTGGCTTGTGCTTCTATACAGCCACATTGCCTGACCGAGACCCTGGTTGCTTTTCCACACTTTCTAAAATAAATGTATGTTTCTCTTAGGCTTGGGTGGGAGGGCAGGGTAGGGAGAAAAGTCCTTTTGAAAACACTCCAGGGCTCTGGCCCAACTAAAGCCCTTCTTGAGGGCCGCCTTTCTTCTTGCCTGAAGAACAGAGTTCTCACCTCATTTGGGTGCAGACATACACAAATCCAGCAAGTTAAAAGGAGGGGGAAGGTGTGAGACCTGTGGGGGTTTGGCTGTGAGTCAAGTCACCATCTCGTCTATTGACACGTGATACCACGCTTTAGCACTGGCAAAATCCTGCTCATACCACTTGCTACAGATAGAATGTGAGATGCTAAGATCTGGAGCCAATCTCTCCAGCGTCTCCCTCATCTTTACACCCCCAGGATGCTCTTAGGACCCAAGCCAGAAGAGCCACTGAAGGGAGCAACAAAGACCACAGATGCTGATGAATGTGGGGATATTTTGTTTGCGATCTAACAAATAAAGCTTGCCTGAAGATCAGAGTACAGAGCCAAGCCACTAGTTATCCATAGAGGCCAGGTAGTGGCGGCACAGGAGACAGAGACAGATGGATCTCTGTGAGTTCAAGGCCAGCCTGGGCTACACTAGATTGATCCAGTCTCAAAGAGAAGCAGAGCCAGGTGGTAGTGGCTCACACCTTTAATCCCAGTACTTGGGAGTCACACACCTTCAATCCTAGCACGAGAAAGTGGAGCTGGAGACAGGAAGGGATATGGCAGGGCAGAGATAAGAATATAAAGCAGAGGAAACGGGAGCTCGGCCCATTCAGTCCTAGGATCTGTGAAGATAGGATCTTGCTCACTTTGTTCTGAGGATTCAATAGAGGTAAAAGGTCTCTCTTTTGGTTGACTGCTTTGTTTCTCTGATCTTTCAGCCCCCCCCCCCATATCTGACTCCAGGTTTTTATTATTAAGACCAATTAGAATTCATGCAACAAAGAGTTAAACACGGAGGCTTCATCCACAGTTGTTATAAGAAAATCCAATTACATGCTTTGGGGTAAAGAGGCGGGGTCGATGGAAAGAGCCAGAACACATCTGGAGGGGTGGTTCAGTGCATGTCCTTGCATCATAGACATGAGCCCTGAGTTTGGAGCCTCTGCTCCCATGTAAAAAGTCAAGTGTGGCTTGCCCATGCTTGTAACTAGGGCTGTGAGGGGACTTGTGGCTGCCAGCCTATCTCCAGGCTCAGAAAGAGGCCCTGTCTGTTGGGAGTAAAGTGGAGAACGCAGAGCAGTATACCCGATGTCCTCTAGCCTCCAATGTTCCACCAGCACATGGACCTGCACACCTGTGTACATACACCACACACATATAAAATGAGAAAGATGGGGGTGGAGCAATTAGGGCCCCATCTCATAGAGTGAGCTTTTGTTCCAGAGTGAAATGGGAGGCAAACTGGCTCCACACAGTGCATGAACCAAAACACACACACACACACACACACACACACACACACAAGTGCACGCACGCACGCACACACATGCGCAAACACACACACTGGCACCCCACTGCTTGTTAACTCAGAGTTGGTTTGTGTGTGCTGCGTGCATGTGTGTGCGTGCATGTGTGTGCGTGTGCGTGTTCATGTGTGCAGAGGTGCACAAGTAGGGGAGCATGTGTATGTGACACAGGGGCTAGAGGACATTGACTACCCTGCTTCAGACACTGCCCACCTCGTTTTATTTGACACGGGGTCTCTCAATGGTCTGGAACTCGCTGGCTGACTAGCAAGTCCCAGGATTCTTCAGTCTCTCCATTCCCAACACAGGATTTGTAAGAACATGCCACTGTGTCTAGCAATCTCACATGGGTTCTGGACATTGAATTCAAGTCCTTTGCTTACTGGCAAAGCAAGCATTTTATTGTGAGCTCGCATCTCCCCAGCCCCACTCTTTTTCCTTTCTTTAGCGAGCTCACAATAGCCAAAAGCAGGTGACTTTGAACTTGACAAAAAGAGACATTGCTGATCACTGGCCTGACAGGCTACAAAATTTCAGCTCAGGTTGAAGTTTAAAAAAAAAATGGGGAAGGGGAGACACAAAAACAACCCAGAGCAACTAAAACCCATCAGAATGTTCCAGATAAATTCATGATAAGCTGGAAATTGTTAAAAAAAAAAAAAAAAAAAAAAAAAAAAAAAAAAAAAAACCCAATAGTCAGAGGAACCCAATCTGCAGCTGGAAGGTGAGAATGCACTGGACTAAGAGTCTGTGTCACAAAGTTTATTATTTTATTAGTTTTAATCGCTGGGTAGATAAGCTAATAGCAATGGGATTTACTTTAAAAATCAACACCGACTCCGCCGTTTATTATTGGACAGTAATGTGTGTCCTGCAAGGGGATATTAAATCTCATGGAACAATGTGCCCAAAAGACACACAGACCCTTTCTGTCCCACACCCTGGGTTTTCCTCATTGGCTCACATCTCTGGCATCTTGTCTGGAGTCTGAAGGCTCTTGGGAGTCTTGGGAATGCCTCAGTCACAGTCTGTGTCCTATGGGCAGAGGATGGAACTGTGGGTAACCTTTCTCAGAATTCTGTTAACCAAAAGCAGAGAACGCATCATCCTCTGTGTGGTGGCGGCTGGGTGGGAAAGATGAGACGGTCCAGCCTTGGGGAAATTAGTGGAAGTAAAAGAACGAACGCATGAAGATTCTCAGGGCAAGCCTGGCCAGTCCTGAATGCCAGGGGTCCACAGAAACGGTCAGAGTAGCAGATGTCTGTAGACCCTGCAGTCACAATGTCTGGGTCAAAAGTCTTGTTCTGGAATTCTCATCGTTTCAAATGTCTCCCCGACAAGATACTTAATTACACGGTTGGAGGCAGAAGTGGCTTCATTTACAACAGCATAACAGGCAGACACCATCAGATTATGGTGGGCTCCCCCATCTCAGGTCACCGTGTGGGCCAGTGCCTCCTGACACCAAGCGTCCCGGCCAGGGCATCACCTGTGCTGCTCCTGTCAACAGGATGTGCCATGCCGCTTAAGTGACAAATCTAAATTGATGAGCATCCTACAAAGCAACTGGCCTAAATGCTTCAGGGCGGTCACTGTAGCAACAGACTAAAGATCCGGTACCCTTCCAGAAGGACGGAAGCTTCAGTGACCGGTGACAGGCTTCACCATTTTATTTTGTTTTTTTTTGTTGTTGTTGTTGTTGTTGTTGTTACATCTTTACTTCACGTATGTGTGTGCACATGTGTGTATTAGAATGTGGCCTGAGTTCGATCCCTGGGACCCCATAGTGGAAAAAGAGAACCCCCCACAAATTGTCCTCTGACCTCTGCACACATGCCATGGCACACACACATACGTGGGTACACATACTACACAGAAATGACTTGTAAAGAAAAATTTTTGAAGTAATTCTCTGCTCTGTCACCCTGGCATTCTGAATGACTTCTCAGAACCTTCTCAGAAACTCGGCCGGCTCCGCCCCAGTTGGGGATTTTGTGTGTGTGTGTGTGTGACAGTGTACAGGACATTTTCTTGCAAAGGACAGATCATCGCAAAGGAAAATCGTTACGTATTGAATCCTCTCCAGTGTGGGGCGACATACTGCCGCACCAAGAGCTGGAGCATCGACGGCACATGCTTCCAAGTAATAAAAATCAGGATTTTTACATTTGGCCCTGGACGTTCCTTCCAACAAGCCGTGTCAGATTTGGAGAGATCAGGTCTGAGAATGCTCTTAGAATTGGCTTGCCCTCTCAAGGCTGTGGTGGGAACTGAGTGAGATCTGCAGGACTTGGGGCTGTCCCGGCACACAGTAGGGTCTCTGTCACAGCCACGTCACTTGTCAGTCACCGATGATGAGGTCACGTGTCAGTCACCGATGAGCACCATGCCCAGAGAAGAGACCGCTGCTGTCCACACACAAGTGACGTCAGACTTTTGCCAGTTGGCCGAGCTCAGTTCATTCTAGAAGGGTCAGACTGGCTCAGGGAAGGATGGTCTAACCAACCTCATGGTAGCCCCCTCTGACCTCATGAGTTGCAAACCGGGTGACTGCCCAAGCTCTGAACGCCTGGGTCTTAAATGCCTGCACCTGGCAGAGGGTCTGTTGTGAACAGGCGTGAGAGCCCTTGTCGCCGGGGAAGGAAAATTGGTGTGAAATTAACAAGGTCATGATCCAGTTCTTTGGAACCCGGGCTCCCAATTTTCTGCCCTAATGAGAATTCCCTGGAGCTTTTCTTCCCCCCCACTCTTTCCCTACCCACATCACGTCTTTCTAACTGAAAACATGGACTTGCTCATATCATCCAAACCCTGATTTCTTTAGTTCCTGTATTTCAAACTGAAGGAAAAAAAAGGAAGGAAGGAAGGAAGGAAGGAAGGAAGGAAGGAAGGAAGGAGGGAGGGAGGGAGGGAGGGAGGGAGGGAGGGAGGGAGGGAGGGAGGGAAGGAGGGAGGGAGGGAAGGAAGGAAGAAGGGAGGGAGGGAGGGAAGGAAGGAAGGAAGAAAAGGAAAGAAGGAAGGGAGGAAGGGAGGGAGGGAGGGAGGGAGGGAGGGAGGGAGGGAGGGGGAAGAAAGGACCTCTAAGAAAAAGTGGCAGTCACTCCTGGGCCACCCAGAGAGAGACATTCCAAGGTCTTAAGGAATTGCTCTTAGGCCATTAAGGGTTAATATTCAAGGGGCACAGCTGAGTATGGGCCCCTTCTTGGGAGCTGAGACTTCTGCAGTAGCTGAGAACCCTTATCAGAGGACACCAGAGATAATCCCACCTAGAGCCCCTGATGCCATGGGCCAGGTGAGCTGCAATCCTGCATAACCACGCCCTCTCTTCGGTTCCTTCCTCACCCAGCTGACTGCTTTTGCTTCTGCAGACTGTCTCTTCAGGGATACGGTCTCCCCATAAGGTCCCAGGTTGATCCCCTCCTACCCCTAGATACTCTTTGCCCTGTGTGGCAGAAGTCATGGCTTCTGGATATGTGGTGTGGGCCACGTCCTTTGCAACTAGGAACAGAAAGGACTTTACTGAAGTCACAGCCAGCGAACACCGAGGTGTCACCTAGCAGTTGAGTGTGGACATTTCTTCACTCTCCTCACACGTTTTTCAGGATGGTGGCTACCTTCAGAAGCTGGGAAGAGACTCTGATGGAGGTCTCCCAGCAGGATAACACACGGGCCGCTGCGCATGGTGCGAATTGAGATTCCTCTCAGTCAAATGAGAGGCGCCCCTTCCTGGGCCCTTGAGATTGGGTAGAGTCATGTGACTAGTCCTGCCCAGTAGACCGTGAACAGAAGTTCTACGGTCAAAGCCAAGTCAAATTTAACAGGGAATGTGCAATCTCTGGGAATTTTCTTGGTTCTCTTGTGAATACTGACAAT
This sequence comes from Arvicola amphibius, assembly GCF_903992535.2. Lineage (NCBI taxonomy): Eukaryota > Metazoa > Chordata > Mammalia > Rodentia > Cricetidae > Arvicola > Arvicola amphibius. Next base: position 118,572,304 of record NC_052056.1, read on the forward strand.
GTACAAGGTTCCAGCCCTCTCCAGTCTAGGCCCCCAACAAATGGAATCCCCCTGAGACACATGACAGGCAGTGTATATACTATGACTCTTGATTGTCCCCATGGGGACATACTGTTAGGTTAACATACTCTAGCATATATCCCATCTGGTATATAATAAAAGACAAATAATCCAATTAGCTGGGAGCTAGATACTTTTAATTACATTAAAGTTACTTTGACTGCATCGATGTTAATTACAAGCTCTCATACCCAAGGTCAGCTCTGGCTTTATCAAGGGGATAGGAGAAGTTCCCCCGGAGGAATTGGAGCTAGTACAAAATTCCTTCTCCCTGTTGCAGTGACTAAGAGATGAGATGCTGTCGTTCTGCCTGTCAGTCAACTTTATTTGACGGCGGTACAATCCAAATCAGTGATTCTCAAATTTCCTAATGCTGAGACTTTTTAATAGAGTTCCTCACATTGTGGTGACCCTCAGCCATAAAATTATTTTCGTGGCTACTTCATAACTATAGCTTTGCTACTGTTATGAATCAGAACATAAATGTCTTTGTTTTCCGATGGTCTTAGGTGACCCCCGTGAAAGGATCATTCAACCCCCACCCACCCCAAAAGGGACCAAGACTCACAGGCTGAGAACCACTGCTCTAAATTGTGGCGTTGGTCAATGTTGACTGTCAATTTGATTGACTTGCAAGGCACCTAGGAGACTAGCAGGGTGTGGCTCTGGGCATCCGCGAGGGATTTCCAAGGAGCAATAACTAATGAGGGGAGAAGGGGTAAGAGAGGACTGGCCTGAATGTGAGTAGTGCCATCCCACAGTCAGGGTGGATGAAGGAAGTCACAGGGCAACCCTCTCCACTCTTCTCTTCTGCTCTCCGTTCTCCCCTCCCACAGCCCCACTCTCTAGTCCTGGTCTGTGTGATGGAGCTACTCTCTGCTCCACTAATACCCTCCCACTCACGGTGGACAGAAGCCTGAAATCATGACTCTTCCCTAGAGGCTGTTGACACCTCAACTTCAGCTGCACTGCCTTCTGACCAACCCCAGAACCCTGGCCCCGTTGTTCTTAATCGTCACTGTGAATGAGAGGAAGGTAGAGCTCAGAACTGGTTCTGGGACCAGCACTGCCACCCAGTCACCGGTGGTGTATATGGTGAGTTTCATGTCTGTCCCTCATAACTTCTGAGCAGAGGGAATAGAATTCCACGCCATATCTCTACTCCGAGGGATTTTAAATGGGAGACATAATAGATTATCCCGGACCACCCACAGTGGCCGTCTAGATGCGAGGGAGCAGAAAGCGGCCAGGCTTTTGGGATTCGTTGGTCATTTTTCCAAAGGTAAATTGCTTGTGAAGTGCAAGGTTTTGGGTTTCTTTTGACAAATCCAAATATCTGTCGACACTGGTCCCACATTTACACGTGGTGACAACTGGTAAGGGCTTAGCTACAGCTCTCTCTAATTGAGGTACATTTGCTCTGGTTCCCCTGCACCCCATCAGTCCCCATGGCCCCACACAGAGATGGAGTGCTAGCAGACTTTTATCACCCCTCACAACACTCACGAGCACCTTCCTCTTTCAGCTGGAATGGATGGATTTGGGCATTGCAACCCCGAACTAAGGAAACCTTCAGAGGCTTCCAGGGTCCAGTTCTCAGGGGCCTTTTACAGCTGTCGCCTCTTACCTTCATATCCCATCTTCATCCAGAACTCAGGAGCTAAAAAACCTCCAGAAACCACACAGGATAGCCAATCGATGCTAAGCTTCCAATGTGCTTCCTGGGGGCCTGCTCTCCTTTGCCTGAGCCTCAGGATTCTCTGGACACTGCTGTTCCCTCCTGCTTTAACGTCTGTGTTCCAGCTAATGGGTGGTCAGATGATCAGACTTTGTGGGTCAGGACTTGCCACCATCACTACCTCCTTTACCTCCTTTACCTCCTTTGGGTCAGTTTTGGTTTATTGTTTGTTGGTTGGTTGGTTTTGGTTTTTGGTTTTGGTTTTTAGTGTTTGTATTTTTTGTTTTGGTTTTGTTATTCAAGATAGGGTTTCTGTGTGTATAGCTTTGGAGCCTGTCCTGGCACTTACTCTGTAGACCAGGCTAGTCGTGAACTCACAGAGATCCTGCCTCTGGCTCGAAAATTCTTTGCTATGGCCGGTTATGGTGACGCATGCCAGTAGGATTTGCTGAAGGAGGTGGAGCAGGAGGATCGCAAGTTTGAGGCCAGCCTGGGCTACACATTTTTTAACCCAGGCAGTGGTGGTACATACCTTTAATCCCAACCCTCAGTAGGCAGAGATTGGGCCGGTCTCTTTGAGTTCAAAGCCAGCCTGGTCTCCAGTTCAGGGTTTTAGATTATATCTGAATCCTCAAGTGATTTGCTACCTGGAGCTGGTGCTTTGCAAACACTTTGCACTATCCTAAAAGAAGTGCATCTGCCTCTCAACAAGGGCACGGAGAAGGCACTGTCTTCAAAATCCAACCAAATGCTCAGTGACATTTAGAGGGGCGGGGGAAACTGGAGGGAAGTCACTCGGATGTGTGCTGTCTTGGTTCATGCTACACTGGGGTAAGGGTGGGGCTGTGGTGTCATATGAAGACAGTAAAGAAGAGGAAAGGAGAAAAATGAACAAAAAAGGGAAGGAAGGAGAGAGGGAGGGAGGGGAAGAAGGCAAAGAGAAGGGAGAGGATGATGACAAGAAGGATATGGGGAGGAAGAAATGGAAGGAGGGAGGGATGGTCGGTTCAGAGCTGTGTAGTTTTCCTTATTATCTACATGGCTTGGGGTAGTAAGCTCCCCAGCATCCTAATTCCCTTCCCACAAAAGCACAGCGGTCACAGCAGTGGCTGCTAATGATGACAACACAATTAGGTAACCAAAGAAATTCCAAGCAGCTCCTAGCAGAATCAACCTGTATGAAGCCCCTGCACACAGAAAACTGTGAGGAAGAGCCCGGGAATGACACATCTCTGAGTGGCGCCCAGAGAGACGAGGAAGGGAAAGACAATGTGTGGCTTCTCTTTCAGTGACGGTTGCAGACACACCACAGCAAGCCAGGCTTTGTGGCGGGTGCTCTTGCCACACCTCTACGGTGATCCTCTGGAGCTTGTGTTCCAAGGCCATCTCCCTTGGTTGACACCCAGCAGCAGACACTGTGAGGTTTGTCTGAGTTTCTTCTGTTAACAAATGGAAGAGTTGGGTTCAAATCTATAGCTTGCTGGGGCTTGGTCCTAAGTCATTTAGTCTGAGCAGGATGGGAAGTGAGGCAGAGACGGATGCTTCGTTGTTTACAATGGATGCCCTGCATTGCTCTGAGAAACCTGGTTCTTACGAAGGCACATGGAGATTTATAATAGAGACTCTGTTACTCAGCCTCCTTCGGAGCTAGTGTCACATGACCCCAATCTGACCAATGATTATCATCCACCCACGAAAGACTCAAACTGCCTTCCTCTTGTCCTCCTTCCTCTATCTGGAATACAGAGGCAGCTGTGTGTCCTGTTAGATTATATGGATAAAGGAAATTTCTGGAATGTTCTAAAACAGTCAGGGAGAAACAGAGAAAAGGAAGATGTGTCTGCTGTATCTGCCTGGGGTGGAAAACAATCTATTTTAGTTCACCTTAATAAAACCAAAGCGAATTCATGTCATGTAGCTGTGTGTGTGTCACCTTCCTTTAGGTAAGTTGTAGCTTAGCGGGAAGAAGACTTCAAATATATTTGGAGTAAGAAAGCTGTGAGCTCGAGGTGATTGTCATTTAGGCAGTTTGGTGTCCCCTGAGAATATATCCAGGGGCAAAAGAGAAGTCACTATGAGGGCAACTTTGATAAAGGTCTAAAATCACTGGCCAGCTGTGGGAAGCTGTGCAAGGCTTTTGTAACGGCCACAGTGAGCACAGTGAGCACAGAAAACAACCGATAGATAGGAGATCCTCAGCTCCATCCCCCAAAGACAGCCTGCCCCTTGCCTTTCCCACCCCACATGTCCTCTGGTCCATTCCCTCCGCCAAATCATTGCTAATGAGACTTCACTTAGTGAGCACAGATTGTGCCTGCCCTGTTGTAGGGCTGGTGAGACAGGGACCTAACAGAGTGTAGGTCACAGACTTGGGGGCAAAGCCAAAAGTCCTGTTTTTGTTTGTGTTGTGTTTGCTGGTGGCTCTATATGGAGCCGTGCCTTCATTTAAAAAATGTAACTAGAAAAAGTTCCACTGCCCCTGGCCCCCTCTCCGAAAGGATGGGACCATTCCACACTGACTGTACTTGGGTCCCCCCTCAAAGTTGCCATTTACCCCCAGCTCTTGGCCTCTGACTTCATAAAGAAATCCAGTATCATTCTCACCTTCGAGATCACTGGGTGTGTTCGGAACAGCCCATGTTCCCTCTCTCATCTTAAAGCCAAGAAAACCAAATCCAAATTCCTTATCTTCCTGGTCTCCAGGCATTAGCGAACTGAGCCCAGCTTACTGGGCTTGCTCCCAACTTCTGCTCATTTGGTTCTCAAACCTGGTCCTCTCCTGTGAAGCCCAAGCCCTATGTCTCCTTGGAGATGAGCCTTTCACAAAGACCGAGCCCACATGCTCTCCCCAATCCTTAGTCCCAGGATGGACTCCACCTTGGCATCCCGGAGAAAGCCTGAGCTCCCAACAAGGATACGGCAACTCTCACCCCCAACTCCACTCCCCCCCCCCACAGCTGCTCATCTCGCATCCTGGCCAGCTCCCAGCCTATAATTCTTTCCAAACTCGCCTGTATAAAATAATCATGTACATGAAGTAAAACAGGGGTCTCATATACACACTTAATAACTCTTGCGTACTGTACAAGAGGGAATTCCACTTTATGACCCCCAGAGCTTTCAGATGGTTCTCATTCAGCTCTCTGCATTCCTGGTGCAAGATCTGAGGCGTCTCTCTCTGGCCCAGCCTCTTGCTGCCTCATGAAACCACTGTGTCTCCAGACTTCTCGCGACCATTCATCTCCACCCCTGCTTCTAATTGGGGGAGCTGAGTATCAGTGCTCTGCCCTAAAGCTAAATGTCAGAGTTTTGCTTCAAATTCCGTATTTGGGGCATGGAGTACATTGTACTCTGGAGTCTTCCTGTGTGAGCAAGTCAGAGAAAATGGAATTAAATGGATCATCTAATCCTTCCAGCCACAAGCTCAGCCATAACCTCAGCCATGGGGTGAGGAGACTCTGCCTGGCATATGCCGTTTACCCTGTGTGATGCTGTTGTCTGGATCATTGTCCCTCCGTGACTCATTTTCTTAAAAGAAAGGCTGTCTATACTGAATGGATGGCTTCCCAGTGCACCTTTAGCTAGTCAACTGGGCAATGCTTAACCTTCCAAATATCAGAACGGGGGAGCATAGTAGACACCAAAAACAACTTTAATACTGTGAATATGGTCACACTTATCAAAATTAAAGAATATGGCCATAGTTTGTTTGGTTGTAGCTTGTGTGTCCCTCAAAGGTTTAGGTGCTGGGAGGTTGGTCCTCAGTGTTAAGAAGTCATGGTAAATTTAAGAGACCAGACAAGTGGAAGTTCATTGGATCACAGAGGGAATGTACTTAGGCGAGGTTAACATAGTTCTCGTGGGACCACCATCTTACTTTGGCTTTCTTTCTCACCGTGGAGATGGAAGCTACAAAATAATCACACACTAGCACGTCAGAGCTGCCATGGTGCAATACCTCCAAGGATTCCCTCCCCAGATCCGGCTCCACTCCCTGCCTCTGGAACAGTGAGTTAGAGAGTAAGTATGCCCACCTAGGGTATTTTGTGACGGAACTAGAAAGCTGACCGATACGGAACCCTACAGAGTTTGAAAGGCTACCTTTGTTTGATGAAATACGCGGTGACGGCGCTAAGAAAGATTTGAGGACCACAGGAAGATGAGGCGACTAACAAAGTGTGCTCGTTTGGACCGTCAACAGACACCCATCACGGCTCATGGCTGCCAGACGCGGTACTTGGTGGTGAGAAGGCAGATGCACCCGTGCACCCTTCTGCCAGCATCCTGGTCCGTCTCATTCCCTTTCTCCCCCCCCCCCCCCCATTTCACTGGCGCTTGCTTCCTGTTCTTGAAACACTGATTCTGTCTACTCCTCAGGGCAATTACACTTACCTCCCCTCCCTTGAGCACCTCAGCTCAAGCGGCTTCTTTAATAGACTCCTTTCTTCACCGTTGTTAGCATCCAAGGTCACCTTAACACAGTCTAGGACACAGTGAGGAACTGCCCAAATCAAGCTGGCCTGTGCGCAGTTCTCATGAGTGTTATTGAGTAGGAGGGCCAGCCCACTACTGGTAGCATCATTCCCTGAGCAGGTGGCCCTGGGCTGTTGAAGAAAGCTGCCTGAGCACAAGTCTAAGGGAGCCATGGTGCAACATCCTCCATGGTGACTGAGGAACATCTCTGGCTGTGAGTGTGTTCCCTGGGTGCAAAGGACACTGAGAGGAGTGGGCAGGCGTGCCTTTAAGTTCCTGCTTGAGTTCCTGTCCTGACTTCCTTCAATGATGTACTGTGACCTACAAGTGGAAGCCAAATAGGCCCCCTCCATTGCCTTTGATCAAGGTGTTTCATCACGGCCACAGAAAAGAAGTGGGACTGACCCCACTCTACCCCATCACATCTCAGCGCATCTTCACCGTATGTGTTCCTGTGTGAAGTCACGCTGGGTGGGAGAATGTTCACTGACACATGAGCAGGATTCCCCGTTGAGGTGGGAGACCTTGTGCATCAGACTTGTCTGCTCCCTTGAAGATCTAGAATAATCCCTGACACACAGAAACCTTCAGTGATGTTGTGTGACTTTCCCTGCGGTGGGAGATACCATGAACAAATACATACTCATACAAGATGGGATACCAATGACTAATCAAATCAAAGTCATGTGATTCTGCCCCAGTCTTGCTCAGTGAACCAGTGAGTTTACTAGGGTGACTTCGGTGTGTGAGGGGCTGCTTACAGGGGCATGAGCGACTCAAAGCAGTTGCATCATTGAAAAGTCCACATCCACCTCAGCCTGGACTTCAGGAAAGCCAGTTCTCTGAAGCTCCCTGGACAGCGTGTGGGCAGCTCCCTGGAAGAGTCTCCTTTTCCCAGGAAGGCTATTGGTCACATAGTCTTGGGAGTCTTGGAGGAAAGAATTTTGTTTATCTTATAATTTTCAGGAACTTCCTGGGCCTTGTGTGTTTCATTTCCTTTCAGAATCTCAGAAGTCTCTGCCTTCCTCCAGGAGGGATTGTCTCAATTCAGAGGCAACAGCTGCCCTGCACATACAGACAATGGAATGAATCCCAAAGCAAATGAGAGTGTGAGTCACATTTTACCCTATGAAACACCTGGAAAATCTGTGATCATCCAGTCAATTCTATCAACACCTCCAGATTACTCCTCCTGTGAGCGTGTCTCAAACGCATCACAAGCACATCACCCTTCATTCAGAGAAAGCCTTGTGTATAAAGTAGTAGCCCTGAAAGCAAGGGCACTTGCTGTTGCTGAGTCAGGGTGCAATATTGCAACCGTCTTTGCTCCTCCTCCCCAATCCCATTCTTCCTCATTTGGGCTGCCACTAATGTGCTTCTGTGGCTCCTCTGAAATAAATTTGAATGTTTTGGTTTGAATGGCAATTATTTTTAGTCCTGACAGATAGTGATTAGAAAGAAAAAAAACAAAACATGGCATGGAACTACAGCTTCAGGGGACATGGCCATTTAAGATGACCCATTTAAGTTTCAGCTTAAGACAGGTAGTTTAAAGACTTTTAACACTATATGTAGCTATTCTAGGTTAGGGTACAGAGCTGCGGATCACTAGGATTACACCTCAAAGAGCAGGATGGACAACGTCCACCCTCAACTACTCTGTCAGAGAGGGAGAGAGGTGGAAATGAGAGTCTGTCTCATACGTGAGCTGATATGCACTGGAAATGAGACGGGGAGTCCCCAGAGTTACGACTGGGTCCGAAGTGTAGTGTTCTGTAAAGCAGGCTTTGGGCAACTCTGGTGATCGTGAGGCACTTTGAGAGTGCCTGTGGCTTGGGTCATCCTTGAAGGAGCACGGGAGCATATCCAGCAAGAGCATCTAGCATCTGCTGGGCAGCTACAGCAGGGCCTGATGTGTGTTTGTGACAGCCTGTGACTTTGTTACAGTTGTAGGATAAGGTCAGAGTAGACATGCCTTTAGAAAGAGCTCACCCACCCGATATCAAGCAGAAAAGCCCAATCAATGGGGAGGTCCCCTCTTGCCATGCCCTTCCTGGGAACAGAATTAGCTATCTTTTCCTGTTTGTTTCCAGAACACTAAATATAAACACCTATGACATGCACCACCCTGGTTATCACTTGGACAGCCTTCAGTGTTTCCTGGGCTGGGCTGGGCACTCCACAAGTATTTACCATGAATCAGTGAGCCTCTTCCCACCACTTGTAGACTGTGGGTAACCAGCCCGGTCTCCACTGGAAAGATCAGAACACAGTCGCAGAGAGTGAAGAAGCTAGTCCCAGGTGCCATGATGAGTAATTGGTGTACAGGGATTTGAACCACAACCCTCATTGTCCCCAGGTCTGCACTGTAACGTCCACATGTCCCCATCAATAGAGTAAGGATCTGTCCCCTCCAGCTCTTGAGTGATGTCCTTGAATTTCATGATCCTGACCCAGTTCACGGTGCCTCTGAGGGCCATCAAAGGCAGTCAGAATGCACTCTCTCAGAGGCTACACGGTACAAAGAAAAGAGACTTGAATTGGAGGAAACCAGGCTCATTTTTAAAGTCATCCTCCACCATCCAAAGCTCAGAAACCTCACAGAAGAAGGAGTGGAGAGAACGTAAGAGCCAGCATGAGGGGAGAACTTTGAAATGCTGGCCTTTGGACACGCGTGACTCGTGTAGGCATCAGCTCACAACAGCTGGGGTTACCTGCACAAGACGTGCCAAGACCACGCCAGTCAAAATTCCAGCATGGATATGGAAAGGAGTTCCCTGAGGCCCCACACCTGTTGGCAGCTGACGGTTGCTGAGGGAGTGAGAGTCACTCTTTTTAGGGGATGTGGCTTTTGGGATGTTGCTCATGGCCCAGAAGGTGGCCACACACCCATACACATATGGGAAGCACTATCTGGACTCTGAGTAATTAAGATCAATAGAGAGAGGACATGAAACTGAGAGATGGGGCGGGGACAACCAGAGGTTTGAAGGTCGGAAACCATGGGTGGATGTCGTCAGTATATACTATATAAAGGTATGAAATTCTCAAACATTAAAAAATCATCATTTAAAAGAAAAAGATCCTGGACCCTTCTCTAGCATGTATATTGAGCCCACCAAGTGACTTTGATAGAGCCTCTTTCTCCTTGCTGGATCTTAGCTATTCCCTCCAAATGGGCACACTAGAGGAAATGGCTTAAAGCAGTCTCTACTATGGGCCCAGTGACTGACATGGGAGCTGTTACTTTATGTCTCACCCCCCAAAAAACCCTAAACAAACAAACAAACAAACAAAAACCAAGCAGTATCTCCAAGGGGATAGAGATGGCAGCCAGGATGGAGGTTACAAATCAACATTATTAGCACTGGAGGGGCTGAGGCAGGGGGATCAGAAGCTCAAGGCCAGCCTGGGTGTCACAATTAGCTTCTGTAGCCAATTTGTCACATCTGGGAAGAGGGAACCTCAATTGAGGAATTGCTTCCATCGAATTGGCCTCGGAGAAAATCTGTGTGGCATTTGCTTGATTGACTCGGGAGGGTCCTACTCGTTGTGGGTGGTGCTACCACTGGGCTGGTGGTCCTGGGTGGTAAAGAGGGTAAGATGAACAAGCCATGGAAATCAAGCCAGCAAGCAGCACTCTTCCATGGCCTCTTTCAGCTCCTTCCTCCACTTTCCTTCCTTGATTTCCTCTCTTGGCTCCCCCAGTGATGGGCCACAGTGTTTAAGCTGAAATAAACCCTTTCCTCCCCGGGTTGCTTTTGGCCAGTGTTTTATCACAGCCACAGAAAACCAACTAGAATTCTGGGCTACATAATAAGTTTGAGACCAGCCTGGGTTGCATAGTGAGACCCTGTCTGAAGGAGGAGGAAAGAAGGGAGAGGAAGAGAAAGAGGGAGAAGGAAGAAAACGGAGGAGGGAAGGAGGGAAAAGGGAAGAGAGGAAGAACTAAAAGGAAGAAAACAGATGAGGGGAAAAGAAGAGGAAGAAGACAAAACAGAGGTTTGATCATATGCCCCTGATGTCCCTAGGACTTAGCAGAGTACCAGATATACAGCTGTATTCAGTTAGAACTTGCTGAGTGACCAAATGGATGCTAACAAGCCTCAAAGCTGTCCTGAGAAGGAGCCATGATCTCCTCACTGACCTCAGGTCCCCCAAAAAGCAAGAGACACTTCCTCGTATGAGAAGATGGGCCCACCTCGGAGTTTCTGCTTAGGATCCGAGAACAGGCTCGGAAGGAGGACAGACATGGCACAGGTGGGAGCTGTGGCCGGGGGCCCTCCCTCCATATCTCCCCACCCCACCCTGAACATACATTTCTTATCGCAGGGCCTGTTCTCTTATCTCTAGACTGTGACCTGCAGAAAACAGAAAGCAGAGGAGCTCAGATCTTGCAGTCGAGGCCTCACTGCCAAACGCAGAAAGAGGGGATGTTTAGGGAGCCAAGAGGCAGGTTGTTCTGAAAGGCCCTCGTGGGAAAGATACCAGCAAGGTATACCACTCCAAGAGGTGATTTGCTCAGGTAGAAAAACCACGTTTTTTTGCTCCTGACCCCTGAGCATTCTGGAGTCTGGGGAGCTGAGTGGGCTCCTAGTGTCCATGAACGGTACAAGTTCAAGTGCATGGCTTAGCCTTCTTGGCTGTCAAATCTCAGCACCGATGGCTGACGAGCACTAAAGACCGGTGGATGCCGCATGTATGCATGCATGTATGTACGCATGTATGTACGCATGTATGTACGCATGTATGTACGCATGTATGTACGCATGTGTAATTTTTCTCCCAGCCACCCCGTCACTGGTCTCACACTACCAGACCACGCGTGAGATTTTGTGTAGATTTCCCAGCGAGGAGCCTGAGGATCCCCTTTCCCACAGACGCTGTGAAATCCACCTGAAATCTTGTTGACTGTTTGCGTCCTGGAACACGTGGAGCCGAGCTCCCAGAACCATCTCTCCGCAGGAAGACTGACAGCTCCAATCAGCTCCCCTGGTCCAGCCTTGTAAAGTTTCATTCATTCAGATGCCAGGAGCTCAGGATTTTTTTTTTTTTTTTTTTTTTTTGATAATTCAGACAGTCTGGATGGGAGTTTCCTGCCGCGCTCAGTCCTACAAAAAGGTTTCCTGAACCGGATAATGCAAAGCAGACGGCTGGAGCTGAGGACAAATTTTCTTCAAGCTCCTCACTGACAGTCAATGGAGGGTTAATTGCGAATTATTTTTATCAAGTAATTGAAGTGAATCCCGAGTAATTCATCCTACCTTGGAGATCAAATATGGGGCAAAAAAAATATATGTAATATATATATATATATATATATATATATATATATATATATGCTTTCAATTCATCCAGGCATGGGCTCAAATTCCAGCTATGCAACTCTAGAGTTTAGGTTTCCATGGACAGGCTACTTTGTGTCTCTCAGAGCTAATTCTGACATATGGAAAAGTTTGCAGGGCCAACAAAGTACAGGGAAGGGATGGTTTTCAAGCCTAAGCTGGGAAGGATGTTTCAATCCGCAATATAGTTAACGCGTACAGCATTGAAAAAATGGGGTGGGGGAATGCATAGTTGAATAAATCTTAGATAAAATAAGCTAAATGAAATAGTGAATTTGCTTGCACTTTTTTTTAAATATTCAGACCTACTCAGAGCCTTTAATTGTAGGCTTTACGCTGTAACTCTCCACCAAGTGGGTGTATTGTGCAGTTGCCCCAAACTTCTTATAGGAAACATTTCTTTAGATTATTCTGTTAGGGGGGAGGGGTATTTTGCCTGCATGTGTGTCTGTGTACCATGTGCATGCAGTGTCCTTGGAGGTCAGAACAGGGCCCCAGATCCCATAGAAATGGAGTTACAGATGGTTGTGGGCCACCTCCTGATCAGGGAACTAAAGGCTCATTCAATGAAGCCATAGCGTGTCAGGAAAGGGTAGCGAGAGGTCAGCTTCCGGTTCCTCAGGGGACACCCCCTTTTCTTTGGCTGAGGCAGGATCTCTCCAAGAACCTGGAACCTTCTGGTGAGAGTAGACTGTCTACTTAATGAGCCCCAGGGTCCCTCCTGACTCTGCCTTCCCAACCCAGGGGTTACAAGCATGGACCCCTAGACCCTGATTTTTATGTGGGTGCTGGGGATTGAACTTGGGTCCTCGTGCTTGTGTGGTCAGCAGTTTTCCAACTTCAAATGAGCAAGTGTCTCAATGCCTTAGAAAGAAGCCATCCCTGAAGCAAGTAACTTCTGGCAATTTCTCAGGAGAACTTAGAAGGTCACAAAATCAGGCCCCACACATTTCCAGAAGTTCAAAGGGTGTATTTCAGAGAGAAATGTGGTTGGGCCAGAGAGGACGAACTGCCAGCATTAGAAATTAGAACTTGTTGTATGCTCAGAGACTCGAGAATAGAGGACACCCCCTCACATAACAAGCACTGCAATTATACGGTCTCTGAGAACCACAGTCCGCCCTGCTGACAAGGTTTATTGTCAGAACCTGGAGACAGAGACGTGATCTGAGAATCGGGCAGAGTGCCTGACTCTGGTTTTTATCTGTGGCTTCCTCTCTTGGGTCCCTTTGGAAGCTGTTCTGTGACAATGGAGAGAATATCACAAATTGCTTAACTGGGTTTTCCAGATCTTACCTGGAAGAAAAGGCAGGTCAGCAAAGGGAAAGATGGGACCATGAGAGTAATTCATGAACGTCCCGGGGATGCAGGGACCAGCAGGAGGAATCTTAGTTAAAAACTCTCTCTTTCTGTGTGTGCGTGTGTGTATGTGTATGAGTATGGAGATAGAGCGATTTGTGCACCAACAGGCTATTTTGGTTTACCGAAACCACTTTTTTTGTTTTCTGTTCATTCTTGAAGAAATGACTTCCTGTCTTCGAGGCTGTTTCCTCCTGAGTAAAAGGAGAATAGTAAATTCAAAGAGCAGGTCGTTGGGTCTCTCAGTTTGTTGGTGGATTAGTTTCTCTGGGTGTTTTGTTCTGAGACAGAGAATCTTGCTGTGTGACCCAGACTGGCGATAAATTTGAAGTCCTCTCGCCTCGACCTCCCCAGTGCTGGGATCACGGATATACCCCTACCACACCTGGCATGCTGAGAATTATTCTGCGAACCATGAAATAATTGAAACAATGTTTGCCATGGCAGTCAGTGCTCAGAGTCAGTTCCGGAATGGTCACTATTGTCTATTCTCGGGTCCCATGGTTGTGTGTAACTGGGTTGTGTTGGGACCTCAGGATGCTGGGCGCCCCTCACGACTTCTCTTTCCTCTTAGTGTCTCAACTTGGAAGTTGGCCTTTTCTTCCAGGCTAAACACCTAATTCCTTTGACCTTGTTAGATCCGAGAGGCCCCTCAGACTGAGAGATGATTCTCTGGGTCAAAGTGCTTGCCACACAAACCTGAGCACCCAAGTCCTGTGCACCCACATGAAAAAAAAGCTGGGTGCCATAGAGTACATCTGTGATCCCAGCATGCTTTACAGGACATTGGGGCAGCAACAGAAACAGCCAAGGTAACCCAGTCTCAAGAAAGCAGAGGTGGGAACTCACCCTCAGAAGCTGGGTCCTCTGGCTTCCTCAAGGGTACTACAGCATGCACGTGACCAAGCTTACATACATACAAAATCAAATAAATTAATAAATATTTTTAAAAGACCATTCTTTCATTAATAAAGTTTTGTGGGAAGCTGGTGTGTTCTTTCTAGGCATTCCCTTAGAAAGACAGGGTCTTCCACTCTGTTCTTCTCTTTCCTGCTTCTGCAAATTCAAGACACTATGAAGATCAAGGAGCAGGAAGTGGGTAAGAGTCTGAGTGACTGACCAAGGAATGAACATCTCCGTGTGAGAGCAGAGGACCGTAGGGAGAACCCGGGCTCACAGTTCCAAGCCGGCCCTGTCACTTCCACAGCGGCAGAAGTCTGAGACAGCCAGTCACATCCCATGCACAGTTAAGAGCTGAGAAATGAATGAATGCATACTTCCTTACTTCCTTATTCATGCTCAGCAGCTCAGGACCCTGTGCCTAGGGAATAGCACTACCCACAGTGGGCTGTCTCTCTCCACATCAGTTAATTTTTGTTTTCGGTCATGAGCCTAGTCTTTAAAGGCTGAGTCATCTCTTCAAACCCCACATCAGTTCATTTAATCAAGACAACACCCCAACAACCCGAACAAGAGACCCCAGACACTCTCCCCAGGTGATTCTGAGTTGTGTCAGGTTTTCAATTCAAGCTGACCAGCACCGCCTTTCAGTCACCCCCACTTACAGAGCAAGGTCACTATGACCTACCTCTTGGATCTGGTGTGTGGTAGAACTTGGTTTGATACAATATTTCCGGTGGCCTGGAGGAATAACAGCAATTCAAAGGCAGCCAAGACGGTCTCACCTGGGTGAGGAGCCTTCATACTCCCTGGTCAGTTGACAAGGACTTCTCGCCATGTGGTGTGGGTTTGTAGCTGCTCTGCCATGTCTTTGGTTGGCATCTATCATGGTTCTCCTGCTGACTGTCAACTGACCTTAGACGCTCAAGAACGTGGCTGTGTCCCTTGGTTCCTAATAAACTGCCCTTTGTTGTGGCTGAAACAGGGAACGATGCTGTTCATCTTTTTTTTTTCCATCTTAGGTTTTAGGCACAGCTGTTTGCTGTCTGCAGGAGTGTGTTTCCTGGTGTGTGTGTGTGTGTGTGTGTGTGTGTGTGTGTGTGTGTACCATCATGGAAGGAGTATGTCATCAAGCAACTCCTCGCTGACTTCCTGAGACACTGGGTCCAGGCTTTAGACAAACTTGTTTGGAACTTCCCACTCACGTCAGCTACATCAAGCCAATGAAATAAGAACTTCTCACACCCAGGAAAGCATATTTCTTAGGCCTCAGCTCAGCGGTGTTATTCTTTGTAAAAAGCAAGTAGGCACTGTCGCAAAAATCTCACACCGAGTTTCCTTATTAGCATGTTTCAAGAACTGAGTGGTTTCTGTGTATGGGTTCAGGTGTTTGTTTTCGTTCTTTTTTAAATCCTGGAGCTGAAAACTATATTCCTTAGGATGAGAACATAGCTCACGGGTAGAGGGCTTGCCTAGCATGTGTGAGGCCCTGGGTTCTGTGCCCAGATCCAAGAACAAGTTGGCAAACACCGCTGGGCTGGAGGATGTGGCTTGGTGGGTAGACTGCTTGCCTAGCATGCACAGAGCCCTGGGTTCCATCTCCAGCACTGCACAGACCAGGTGTGACTGTGGACATCTGCAATCCCAGTCCTCCAGGAGGCGGAGGTGGGAAGATCAGAAGTTCAGGGTCATCCTTGGTTATCCACTAAATTCAAAACCTAATATAAAACCCAAAGCCAACAAAACAACTCAACAAGCCGAGCAGGAGCTAGATGCATCTACCAGGGATGGCTTACGGGTGGGTTTACTGGACAAAGGAAGCACAAATTATAATTATAATTATACAAACATGAGGTCATTGATATATGGGGATTATTGTTACAGGGATGTTTCTAGTAACCCTGGCAACCACACTCTTTAACCCTAAGAACAGTGATTCTGCCATGAGCATCCCAGGTTCTTGAACCTCAGTGGTGTAGGATCTGCAGTCAACAGCGTTTCACTGTTGGAAGGACTGAGGGTCGGAGAAAGCGCTCACTCAAGGGCTGTCAGGATGACCTAGTGACTCCTGAAGACTGTCCTCTGACCTCCACAGACACGAGGACACATGAACATGTGCATGCATACACACGCAATAATAATAGCATTGTATTTTTAATTTAAGCAAGTTCAAGGGCATGAAGCTGTACTACTGACGGCCTATGGTTGCTGGCCTTGCAGGACCTCGGACTTGTCACATGACAAGGTGATTATTACTATGCAGCCATGGCCTGAGGAGAGTGCTCCATTGGGAGACAAGCCAATGACTAGTACTCTGTAGGCAGGGCATTCCTTGCTCTGGTTTTTGCAAGACTTTAAGACAACATGTCGTTGAACTAAGGTTTTCAACCTTTAACGGGGCACTGATTCCAAACCTATTTTGTAAGGACCAACAAGGTGGCAGCGAGCAAGAAAAATTCAGGGGTAGGGACAGAACTGTAAGTCCCAAGGGAGACTGAGATTGTGAGTTGTCCCCACACACACCCCATGTGATTCAGTGCCTTTATTTTCAATATGGCACCCAGGGTTGTGCAAGTTGGCATGTCCCCTGCCATGTCAAGCCTCCCCGAATGAAGCTGGTGGCCCACAGTTATCTGTAGTCAATCCTGTTAATCACTTACATCTCTCAAATTACAAACTTCTGCTGCCAAGTGCTGTGAGCAGAGATGTCCCACTTCCCACCCACAGATGCATGCATGTTGAGAATCCAGAGAGAGTCTCCAGGCCAGGCAGAGGCTGTAGCAGGGACTGCACTTGTGGTTGGGAATGATGGGGCTGCTCCATCCGGATTCTTCAGGAGCATGGATGCCTTCCAAGTCTTGGGAAATCCTGGCCAAGAGTTATCTGTTTTGTTTCTGGTGCTTCTTGCAAGTGGAGGGCGTCTGTAAGACATTTCTCGATTGCAACTTTGGAGCCTCTTCAGTCTATTTGTGTGGGGTTTGCCTGTTTAGCAGAATTGCCAAAGAGCAAAGGTCTTTGGGGAGAAAGCCAAGGCTCGTGACAGGAAACCAGGAAAGGAAGGGAGGGGGAGGAAGGAGGAGAAGAGCAAGGGGAAGGAAAAGAAGAAAGGAAGAGGAGGGAGGAAGAGAAAGAGGACAGGGAAGGGAAAGAGGACCACATTCTACGGCACTACTGCAGAAGTGCAGTACAACAGAGCAGTTTCGTTCCAGCTATTTAACAGGAGGCATGGATGACGGGATGCAGAAGAGTTATCTGCATCCTTTCCATCACAGCCATCCTCCCAATAGCAGAACTACATTGACAGGTGAACAGGCAACGGCCGTGTGGAATATATTTTTAGGAATAGCACTCAGCCTCGGAGAAGGTCTTCTGTTTGGACAACATGGATGGACTTGGAAGATGTGTTGCTAAGTACAAAAAGGAAGGGGGGTTGTTGTTGGGGTTTCTGAGGTTTTCTGTCCTGCCCAGTTCCGGCAATCATTAAGTCCCAAAGAAATCACACAGAGGTCCACATTAACTATAAACTAATTGGCCCATTAGCTCAGGCTTCTTATTAACACTTATAACTTATATTAGCCCATTATTCTTGTCTGTGTTAGCCACATGGCTCAGTATCTTGTTTCTTCTGTGGATGGGACAGGACTGCGGACCATGCTGTCCTCTTCCCAGAATTCTCCTGTTCTCCTTGACCTACCTCTACTTCCTGTCTGGTTGTCCCACCTATACTTCCTGCCTGGCTACTGGCCAATCAGCGTTTATTTAAAATATAATTGACAGGATACAGACCAATGTCTCACAACAGGGAGTCTAAAGCAATAGTTACAAAACCAGGTGCACAAGGACAGCTGACTGACATGGTGTGAGGGTGGGGAATGAGAGGTGATGGTCACAGGGCAGGGAGTTTCTGTTACACTAGGTAAACAAGTCCTCAAGGGCCAGCCCACAGAGCCATACCTGTGGCCAGCAACAGTGTTCCGTACCTAAATTTTACTAAGAATAAGCACTATGTTAAATGTTTTTTTTTTAAACAAAGTCCACTCATGTCTGTATATGCATGTAAGTAAGTACAGGCACATGGGCGCAGGTTCTCAGAAAAGCCAGAAGAAGGTGTTGGGTTCCTTAAAGCTGGAGCTACAGGTGTTTGTGAAGCACCCACACAGCAGAGGGAATTGAACTCACATCCTCTGGAGAGCATCCTGCATGCCTCACCTCCAGATCATCCCTCCTGCCTCTCTGCAAAGTATACTTTACACTCGGAGACAGTGATGGGTAAAACAAGAGAAGGCAAGAGTGATGGAGGAGTGTCTATGTGTTACTTTCATTATTAATAAAGATACTGCCTTGGCCCTTTAAGAGACAGAAAATTAGGTAGGCAGAGTAGACAGAACAGAATTGTGGGAACAAGGAAGCAGAGTTGGGGAGATGCTTCAGGCAGTCACCATAGTGAGTCTCCATGCTTCTCCTCTCTGAGATGGACGCAGGTTAAGATCTCTCCTGGTAAGCCACACCTCGTGGTGCTACACGGATTACTAAATATGGGTTAAAGGAAGATGTGAGAATTAGCCAATAAGAGGCTGAAACTATGGGCCAGGCAGTGTTTTAAAAGAATACAGTTTCCATATAATTATTTCGGGTGTAAAGCTAGCCGGCAGCCGGGTGGCGGGACGCAGCCCCGCCGCTTCCTTCTACACAAGAGAGACCCTATAGAGGGAGTAGGCGGCTTGCTGTCAATGGACCTTCATGCAAATGCGTGACTTTTAGGTATTAACTGCCCCCTGCCACACACACACACACACACACACACACGGCAGAGGAAGCAATGCCCTTCTCTCAGAGTAAAGGGATAAAAGGAAGGGAGGTGAGCAGAGAGGGATAATTAGAAAATTCAGGAGTTTACCCATACAATGAAACCATTGAGAACCAAGGTCCAAATGTCCATGAAGAGAGAGCTTTGATGGAACGTGATAGGTGTGAGAAAAGACTATAGAACCCCCTATTCATCCCAGAGCCACTGAACCATCAGGGTCTGACATGGGAAGGGTCAGCTCCCAGCAGGCCAACAGGTCAGGACCAATACCTGTGGGTCAGGGGAACAAGCAGAACCTTCTGCGCTAGAGGCTGTGATGCAGACACCTACCGAGCCCTGATCAGACTCCTCAGTTCACATTCCCGAACTTCTACTGTCAGTCATGGTGACGCCACATGGTGCGTTGAAGCAATGTAATGTCGGCGTGTCGGAAGAGGAGAAAAATGGAAGTCTGGCAGTTGCCTCTGAGGAGCTGAGAGCTCATTCGACACAGCCCCTAGTAAGAATGAAATGGATGAAAATTGAAGGCCCTGAGGAACTGAACGCCTCCTACTCACAGACATTAGGAGGAGGTGCTTAGCCTAACTTAGATTTTCTGGAACCTTCCATCAGCAGGAGTCATCCTATCTCTCAAGGGAAAGGAATGGGTCTGAAAAATAATTATATAAAGACAAGAAATCCAGGTGAAAGGGTAGCCAGGGGCACATCTTCACCTCCATCCCCCCGCCATTTCAACCCCATGTACCAGTTTCCTGAATTGATGTTAACTGGATTGTCAGCCTCCTGGGGTCAGGGGCTGTGTGTGCTGTTCACTGCTTCCTTCTGGGTGTCTCGCTGAGCACAGAGTGCAGGACAAGTCATCCAAATGAATCTCGACCCCCGAAGGGCATCACAGAAAGACTTTTGGGGACATCTTCACTGGTCAAGGTTGGAAGAGACATTCAACTACTTCAGAAAGGTTTGTGACCATGAGGTGTCATAGATAAAAGTCATCATTCCTCTTTGTCACAAGGAGAAAGGCAATCTAAGTGTTTTCTTCAGGAACTTTGTTTTGGGGGCAGAGGCTCATGTAGCCCAGGCTAGCCTCAGACTATTTAGAAAAGGATGGCTCTGAAGTTACGGATCCTGTCTCACCTCCTGCATGCTGGCTTATGACCAAACCAACTGGACCTGACTGACCTCTGTTAACACTTCACGGAGCAGAAGAATCACCCAGCTGAGCCCTGTCCAAGTCCCTAACCTGCAGCATCGTGACTTAGCATAGAAAATTTGTGTAAGGTCATAAAGTTTTAGACAACTTTTTATACAGCAATAGATAAGTGGGATAAAAAGGCTGGTGTCACCTCCAATAAACAAACAAATAAATAAAATGGGAGGTGGCCAGGACAGAGATAACGTCCAGCCCGTTCTGTGTAGCCCTGTAGCGGCTGCGTGAAGGAAATCCTGGCTTCGTCCCCAGAGATGACAGATGACACGGAGAGGTGGTGCCGAATGTTGGAGGAGGGAGCTAAGAGTTAAGTGAAGAGCTGAGGATGGTGGGACTCGCGTTACATGGTGGCTGCGGAGCTCTCTGCCACCCCGTTCCAGCACTCTCTTCGTGGCATAGTCTATGCACACAGCACCCCAGAGGCAGGCCCATGGGAGCTTTAAAGGAAAGAGCAAGACTGGAGAGACACATTAATCACTAACGTGCTTACCACATGACCATGAGGATCTGAGTTCAGGTCCCCAGCACTCACAAGGAACACTGGGCGTATTGGCACAGGCCTGGAATTCCAATTATAGCTAAACGGAGACAGGAGGATCCCTGGAGCTCCCTGGCCAGACACCCTAGTCTAATAGAGAGTCCAAGGTCCCAGAAAGATCCTGTTTGTAAACGAAACCAAACAAAAAGCCAAATAATAATAATATAATAATAATAGCCAAGGTGTGTATCTCCTCAGGAATTGATACCCTCCAAAAATGGACCTCTGGCCTTCATACACACACGCATCCACACGTATGTGCAAACCACAACAGAGAGGAAAGAGAGTAGTGGGCGTGGATACTGCCCTAGCCTACCTTCTGCTACTGTGAGGAACACCGCGACTAAAAACATCTTAGGGAAGGAAGGCTTTATTATATCTTACAGTCTATTATTAGGGGAAACCAAGGCAGGAACGTAGAGGCACAAGCTGATGCAGAGGCCATGGAGGGGGACTGCTCACTGGCCTGCTGAAGTTGGAGGTCACAAAACAATCAAACACCAGTTCAGAACTATGAAAAATAGAAGGGTTATTTATTTAAGGGAAAAATTACAGATCACTGTCCTAGATAACAGTCCTCTGCGTGAACAAGAACAGAGTTTAGCAGCTGGAAGCAGAAGCCGGAAGCCAGAGAGCCAGTGGGCACATATTTGTAGCTGCTTTTACAGTATCAGAGACCACGCCCAAGTGGGCTGGTATCTTAAAGGCTATTGGCTGAAGAAGCAGAAGGAGCTCCTGCAGCAGCTTGCTCCTCATGGCTTGCTCCTCCTGCTTTCTTAGAGAACCCAGGACCACCAGCTTGGGGATGGAACCACCCATAGTGGCTGGGCCCTCCCCATCAATTACTAAGAAAATATACTACAGGCTTGCCCCGGTCAATCTGATAGAGGCATTTTCTTACCTGAGGCTCCCTCTTCCCAGGTGACTCCAGTTTGTGTCAAATTGGCAAAAGCTAATTAACGCTGACATGAAATGTCCCACAAGGGCCCGTGTGTTGGAACATTCTGTCCCCAACTGGTAGTGATGTTTAAGGAAACTAAGGAAACTTTAGGAGGCGGGGCCTAGCTGGAGGAGGAAGGGTGTTGGACATGCACCTTCAAGTGATAGGACCTCACTTCCTGCGTGAGCTCAGCTTCCTGACCTATGCAATGATGTAACTGGTCCCTTCCTGTTCAGCCATCATGCCTCCTCCATCATGGTGGGAAGGCTCTTCTGCACAGTGGGCTGGAATACACCCCCTCTCTCAGGTCATTTATCCCATCATAGTTGTGAAAATAAGAACTTGCATACCCACCGAAGGTGTGATGGCTATTCCTGACCTTCTCTCTGTCTCCCAGAACCCTCCTCCCACCACACACACACACACACACACACACACACACACACACACACAAATCCAAAGCCTGGTGATGAGAAGCTTCCCAGAGAGAAGTCAAAGAGGTGAACATGAGTTTGAGGCACTGACACTTCCACCAACCCATTACACACATTGGTAAACTGAGACTCCACAGTAAAAGGGCACAGAGAACAAGAGTCCTGCATGTTGTTCCGTTTGCTTTACCATCTCTGTGCCCTGCTGAGCTGCTAAGAAACACAGTATACATTCTGGGGTATTGGCTATAGAAGCCAAGAATCCTGAGATACCACATCGTTCCCACGGCTCCATAAATCTCCACACCATGTTAAATGAGGGGACTAGGGGCGGGAGAGCCGGGAGAAGGGAGGCGAGGCAGAATCGCCAAAGTCCTCGTGAAATCGGGCCTTTCTGGGTCTGGCAAAAATCTCTCTCAACCTGTCCCCATTATTCTGTGTTATGGCTGGGTTCCGTCTAAACAATCCGTTTCTATAATTATATAGATTTAAAAAGGAATCCCACTGCTAATGTCCTCGGATCCCTTTAGTGCTGGGAGCAGCTGCCAGGTGCGCCACCATAGACCGGACGTGTGAGATGGCCCGGCCAGCCGCACCGTCAGCCATTCCAAGTTCTGTTTATTTTGTCTGGTGACACTTCTTAGGAGAGGGGAATTAAGGGCTGGAGTCTGCACCTGCTAGATTTCTCCAGACAATGCATGGCCCATCCCATTTTACATTTAAAAAAAAGCTCTTTGTATTCTGAGCTTGCAGTCAAAGCTCCTGTGTTTACTACCAAATGACTTGGAGCAAATGACAGGCGCCGTGCACCCCAGTTTCCCTCAGAGGTCTGACTATGTAGCTCAGGCTCGCCTTGAATCTTCGATCCTCCTGCCTCAGCTTCCTGAGCACTGGGAAGACAGGTCCATACTATAGCACCTGGCAATAGTAGCATCCAGGAATGAGAAGATAGAAAAGAATACTCTATACTATTGTGTGTGGAATCACCTACATTTAACAGCTTGGAAGTGAGGCCTCTTTAGTTGGTTTCTTCATGAGGTTGAAGACTTGAGGTCTGCAGAGTCCCCCAGCCCAAGCTTCATAGGTAAGAGCTATGAAGAGCTGAAAATGATAGGAAGATGGTTCCTTATCATCCAACCCATTGAACAGATCAGTAAACTGAGCCCGGGGCCATTTTGCTCAGGCTCCAAAACATCCTCCCCGTAGAACCAGACTGTCAAGCTTTTCTGCTTCTCTTTGAGATGCTCACTGTACTCTGGGTAAAGCCAGGGATGCTCCTAGTAATTACGACAGAACCAGGCGTCAGTGCAGCACAAAAAGCGAAGACCCCAGCAAAGGGAATGTGTCTCTTCCAACAAAGAATGAGGAACATAAATATCTGCTCCCCCCAAATTCCTAGAGTGCTGAGGTGGGAGGGGCCCCAGGCTGCCCTAGTTTGGTGGCTTTCACACCTTTGCTTGGCCTTGCATATAGCACACCTAAGGAGGTCAGGCAAATAGCAGGGTCCTGGCTTCAACCCCTGGGATGAAAACAATTTTAAGAAATGATTGGACCTATCAACATTTCACTGTGGGTACGGATGGGCCTATGCACCCCCAGCCCTCCCTAATGGGCTGTTGTCAGGTGAGGTTGTTGGGGGGAGGGGGATTGTTTTTTTCTCCAGTGCTGCATCTGCTGACAAACTGCCCATTCTCCAGGAAGCAACCTCACACCACTCACACCCAGGCAGGAAACTGGAATTAAACTAAGTGGGTCATACAGAGAGAGAGAGAGAGAGAGAGAGAGAGAGAGAGAGAGAGAGAGAGAGAGAGAGAGAGGGAGGGAGGAGAGCAGCAGACGGGATTACTTACTGAGAAAGAAAGGGTTCCACCTGGAGAAACTGAGGCTCAGGAAAAGAAGCCTTGTCCAAAGCCAGCCACTGGTACAGAGGGCTCATTCCTCAACTCCAGCCACTCTGAATGCCAGCCCTGCTGAGTCCTCTAGTCTAGAGGAAGCAAATTTTTTTTTCTCTTGTTGGCTCATCTTAATAGCAAATGCAGAATCATAGTTCTTTGACCCAGAGAGCCGTGGGGCATTCTGCGACAGACCAGTGGTGTCTCAGTACATCACACTTTTCTGGGTGTTCTTTCTTTTTTGTTTTGGTTTTTGCTGTTGTTTTGTTTTTTGTCTTAGGATTACCCTCCAGATGTCTTCTTCTGGGCCACACAGAGGCCAAAAAACAGCTAAAACCAAGAGGGATTGAAGAACTCTACATTTCTAGACATGGTTATTAAAACCCTTAACAGATTACCAATAACAAGACTGACAATTCCCTATTCTCTAGGAAGATTGGAATGGCTTCAGTGTGCCAGAATGCGACCCCTGATTCGTTATACAAACATGGCATTGAACTTCATGTCCACTGGTGCAACCACTCACCCAAGTGTTCATTCAGCCCCTGCTAGCTGGCCATCCCTCTCTATCTTCAAGATTGCTCGTGTCCAGAACTACACAGCAGGGCTCTGCCCCCGCCCTATCTTCATTGTGTAGTTACTCAAGTCTTAGGACTAAATGAGGTTCATGTTTCATAAAGCTCTTGGACACATTTACGTAAAACCATCTACTCATCTAAAATCTGGGAGCGCAGCAGACAGAGAGTTCCTGTGCATTCGCTTCCTGGGGCAGAGCTGTCGCAGCCTTGATGACAGGCTAGTCCAATCACGACAAGAAATAACACTGACTACACGTAGAAACCCTGCGGTCTGGTGAGCCGGCTTAGACAGTCAAGTGCTTTCTCTGCAACCATGAGGACCTGAGTTCGATACCCAGAGCCATGTGGAAGGCTGGGCATGGCTGGGCAGGTGCGTGCTTACAAGTCTATCACAGGAGAGGTGGAGAGAGGCAGGCATCTAGTGAAACGGTGGAGCTCCAGGTTTCGTGGGAGACCCTGCCTCAGAACCTTAAAACTGAGGTAGGAGACAACAGAAGAGGATGCCTGCTATAAACCTCTGTCCCCCACATGTATACACATGCATGTGCAACTGCACATGTCTGTGTGCATGCACAGATATACATTGGCACATATATGTGTGCACAAAAAGCAGAGAGAGAGAGCGCAGACAACACCAAACAGAAATCCTCAAGATGGAGAAAATACCTGGTGACAGGCCATTCTAAAAAGGAGGAACAGACAGAAAAAGGGGAGAGCGGGGAGGGGAGGCATCAAAGAGGCTTAATGAAAGAAAGAAGCTTCTTCAAGAAATGCCAAAGGGCCTAAATAAGCCTGGAAGACAGGAATCAGGGTTGAGCGGGTCAAGAACGACAGTGGCAGTGACCCTCCAGTGATATCTATTGACCTTCCCTGACACTTCCACAGTAAGGAGACACCTCAAAGTGCCAGCGGGTATTTAGGAAAGTTCAGCCATCTCTCATCAAGGAAGGTGTTCCTAATGCCCGAGGAGAGACCAGTAGAAGCCCTGGGTGCCCCTGCAGAGGAAGCAGCCCCACTTAAGCTAGAGTGTTGAGTCACTTGCCAGCTGTGTGGCCTCAGGCAAGTTGTTGAACCTCCCTGAACCTTGATTTCCACACTTAGGAAGTGACAGTAATAAGGGGCCTTGGCATGCAGGGATGTAACCTGGGGAAGTCAAGGCTGGAGCTGGGGCCGTAGAGGTCCCACCCTTCTCTCCCAGGCTTGCGATAACTGGTCAGTGTCCATAGCACAGAGGAGTTCCGTAGAGACTGGATGCAGCCAGCGTGCATGCTCATAGTGTGAGCAATACTGTGTGTACACATTGTAATAACGGAACCGGATGTACTCTGTGTGTGACGTATCTCCTAAGAATTTGCTAGGATCTCTCGTATACAGTTTAAATATGCATACATATTTAGAATCTTATTCATCAAAATATCACCAGCAGTGGGTCTCGGGGAATTCTCTTTCCCTTCCTTCCTTTGGGAAATATTTACAGACTCCTGCTTTGTACTGCACCCCGCCTTCCTTCCCCGACCCTTTTCTAATTGTTTAAATGTCCTAAGAGTCCACATTTATCCTTATTTTAACCTTGATAAACAATCATTTGAAAGCAAAACGCCCTCCCACCAATATCGCCCAGTCACCAGACGAGGATGCTAACACTTGGAAGGGACGGGACTGAGAGAGAAAAGGCCAGACAAGCATAGGCTCCCCAATCTCAACATCCCCACCTCCATGTCCAATTTTTATCTTCCTTTTCAGTCGAGGGGGGCCATCCGTAGAGTTGTTCTGCACACAGACAGAGCCGCCCATCTCCTTTACTGTGGAGTCACGCAAGCTCAGGAAACCCGCAGCAACGGGGGGGGGGGGGGGGGGGGGGGGGGGGGGAGGGGGGCTTGATGGGAAAAAACCACTTATCTGCCTTAGCCGAGTTCAGAGCTCCCCCGAAGGCATCCTTCCTACACTCAGGGGGTGGGTTTTGTTTATCCCCCTGGCACACAATGAAATGCTGAGAACACATGCTCAGGGTGAGGTGGGGCCTGGCGGAGGTTAAAAATGGAACAACAGCTTTGATCCCCAGCCAACATCAATGACGCTCGGGGTTGGGGCCGGGGCGAGTGGTCATGTTCCCTTGTTCTGTCTCCTCAGAAGGTGCAGACAGCCCCCCCCCTCCCCGATTCTAAATGCAGACGGGGCCTCAGATTGGAACATGGATCTGTGACCCTCATACACAGAGTGAGGTCTGGGGGAGCTGGGAAAGCATGCGTCTCACGCATCAGGGAGGGGCCCATCTCCACTCCCAGGTCCTCGTCTGCGAGCAGCAAGGCTCTAGAAGGGACAGAGGCTGGCCGCAGAGGCTGGCAGAGGACAGAGGCTGGCCACAGGTCCATAGCACAACTCCCTGTGGCCACCTCTCTGGAACTGGCAACATCCCATAGCCAAGTTGTTCTTCTCCAAAGGCCGATATTTCTCCCAGCATGCACTGCAGATCAGTGTCCCTGGCCACTTTGCCTCATCACATTCTCACAGAAAACATGGTAAATGAAAGAATCTGAAAGTTGAAGCTTACTCAAACTGATCATATCCATTGGCACCTGCATACAGGTGTCAGGAGGTAGCAGGATTTGAGCCCGCCATCTATAGGTTCATGGACCACGAGCCGTGCTCACCCTGTCTTAGCAGAAGTCATGTCTTTATTGAGGCTCATGAGGACATGGAAGCATCTTCCAGTCAGAGATGGCTTCTTCATCCAACCATCCATCCATCAGTCAATGCTCAGACATTCAGAGATGCTGCTCTCTCTCTCTCCCTCTCTCTCTCTCTCTCTCTCTCTCTCTCTCTCTCTCTCTCTCTCTCTCTCTCTCTCTCTCTCTCTCTTTCTCTCTCTCCCTCCATCCCTTGCTCTGTTTCTCTCTCTGTCTCTTCCTGTCCATCTCACTCTTCCCTCTTCCCCCTTTCCCCCTCTGCCTCTTCCTCTCCTCTCTTTCATCTTTCCTTAATCCCTCTCCATCTTTCTTCCAAACCAGCCTCTTATTTATAAAAAAAAAAAAAAAAAAAAAAAAAAAAAAAAAAAAAAAAAAAAAAAAAAAAAACCAACCAAGCAAACAAGAAAACAAAACTCTTTTTGATTTTGGTGCAATTCTTGAACCAAACCTTTTAAACCTATAGGTTCTGGCTGGGGAGCTAGCTCAGTGGTGGAGTGCTTATTTATTTAAGGTCCTGAGTTTGACCTTGCAATGCTGCAAAAACAAAAATGCAAGTAGCTCTGTGCATCCTGCATCCCATTGCTCAGCTTTTGAAACTGGTCTTCACTTTCACAGTGCTTGTTCCATGTTGAAACTGTGGACATGCACTTTATCTATGAATTGAAAGATCAGGGTCCAAGTGCAAACTATGAAAATAATACCAGCCATACAGCCCCTTTGGATGTCAGTGTGGTGATTTCTCAGAAAATTAGGAAACAACCTCCCTCAAGACCCAGCAATACCACTTTGGGTATATACCCAAAGGATGCTCAATCATGCCACAAGGACATGTGCTCAACTATGTTTATAGCAGCTTTGTTTGTCATAGCCAGAACCTGGAAACAACCTAAATGTTCCTTGAGTGAAGAATGGATAAGGAAAATGTGATACATTTACACAATGGAGTACTACATAGAAGAAAAAAATAATGACATCTTGAAATTTACAGGCAAATGGATGGATCTAGAAAGCATCATATTGAGTGAGGTAACCCAGACCCAGAAAGACAATTATCATATGTACTCACTCATAAGTGGTTTTTTAAACATAAAGCAAAGAAAACCAGCCTACAATTCACAATCCCAGAGAACTAGACAACAATGAGGACCCTAAGAGAGACACACATGGATCTAATCTACATGGGAAGTAGAAAAAACCAAGATCTCCTGAGTAAATTGGGAGCATGGGGACCAGGGAGAGGGTTGAAGGGGAGGGGAGAGGATGGGAGGGAAGCAGAGAAAAAAATGTAGAGCTCAATAAAAAAACCCCAGCCTGGCAGTTCTCCCCCCACCCTGGGATACAATCTGTGTGATAGAGGTGGAGTGGAACCTATGTCCCTATTTACCTCTTCCTGTCCTCCCCAGACCTCCCCTGCAGAACCCGGAGCCTCAGTGAAAAAACCTGAGAATTATGCACTTACCCAGTGCCACCAACCCCCACAGCCCTGCAACTTTGCAGCACATGTGATGTTCTAGAAAGCCACTCTTGATGACCATGGTAGATAGCAGCAACACTGACTACAGAAAATCTAACGGAAAGGGGCAGGCTGAAAACACAGCCCCAGTCAGAGATAAATGGCACCTTGTGTGTTCATCTTCACAGGATCCCATCTAAGAGGCCGCCCGGTGGCATGGATAATTAGAAGTTTCATCTCGTGGCTTTTGGACAGCCTTCTATAATTTGTAATTTTGTACCCACAAACTCAACCACAAAGATATTCCAAATCCCAACCTTGTGAACCCACATCTTTCTTAGACAAGAATTAATAACTGGGGCAGTGAGGGGTAATTTTCATCATGATCATAATTCCCACACAAAGGATTGCTTCTTGGAATGCAGTTTCTGGTGGGCCTCTGGGCTCAGCCCGTCAGTTGTGACTTCGTGCATTTGGAAAACCACAGACTGAATGAGCCTCTTCCTGGTGTCGCTGTGTCCTGGTTCATCACATGAATTCCACTGCTTGCACTGGCGTCTGGCCCCTGAGGAACATAAAACACTATTATAGACTCTTGAAGTCCAGTGGGATGGCTTGGTGGGCAAAGGTGACTACAACCAAGCCTGCCACCCTGAGTTCACTCTCTGGAACCCACACGTTGAAAGGAAAGAACTGATTCCTGCAAACTGTCCTCTCGCCTTCACATGTGTGTATGTGTGCCATCTCACACACACACACACAATATATATATATATATATATATATATATATATATATATATTCATGAATAAGAAGTAATATAATTTTGCACAAAAAGATGGTTTTGCATTAAGCAAGTCTGTGCAAAATTCATGATACAAGGTTGGGGACCCTGGGGACATATCTCTGGTGATGCCTTTGGATGGAGGTGCTTAGCTGCTTCCCTGATTTGACCAAGTCATGCAAAGCAGGGCTGCCTACGAGTATAATGACCAATAGAGATAAGGAAGGAGAAACCCAGTTCGAAGTCAAGATAGCAGCGCTGCCAGCAATCAATCAGAGGGCCAGGCAGGCCATATGCTGCATAGAGCACCTCCAAGTGAAAAGAGATGGGCTAATGTGTATTGATCGCCAATAGCTGTTGGCGCCCATCTGAAACATGGCCCATAAAAGGCATTGCAGGGTGGGGGGCATGAGTGAAACCATGGGGGGTTAAATAACTTGGATCAAGGACTCTGATGAACTCTGAGCCACGCCTTGGGTGTCACCCTGAGTCCTTTGAGCTGTCAGCTGGGAGGTAGAGGGGATGCAAGGTTTTAATCTCCATCAGCACCACACCACCATTTTTTTTTTCTGCTTGCCAAATGTTTTTCTTTATTCTCTCGTGACTTCAGCCTGAAGTCTCATCCCACTTCAGAATAGACCAGCAGCAACCAGTTCCACCTTTTCTGAGGGCATTCCCCAATCTGTGTCTCAACTGTGGCTAGACTAATTGTTTCTCATGTTGAACAGAGTCTTCCCATAATCACCTACTATGCACTTTCCTCATAGCCAAGACATGTCCCCACCTCCCTCCTCTCTAGTGTCCTGGAACCCTCAACAGACCAAAACCAGAGGGCAAGACAGGGATGAGAAAATATGATTTAGTCTCTGTTCATGCGCAGACTAGCCATCCAGCAAACCGTGGATGCAGGCTGACTGGCCTACAGCCGCAGATGGAGTCTAGTACTCAGGAGAGGCTGTGTTGTCCGTCTAGTGGGACCCACTACAGCAAGGGTGCGTGCTATACAAGAAGCCACCAGATGTACTTGCTGAGGGCTGTGCATGGCTTGCTGATGGAATTATCGTTGAGATGTTCATTTCAAGCTGTCGTTGCAAGCTACAGGCTGGGGGAAGATTCTGATTGTGCTTTCTGTCTCCATAGATTTCCTGCTTTCAGCCTCGTGCCGTTTTGGTGGTGAAAGAGAAGACATTGCTCTGGTGATCTGTTCAGTGTTCTCCCTGGGTCAAGCGGTTACCAACATGACCACCAGATGCTACCATGACGGCAGAAGGTCTCTGATGGATACTGAATGCATCTGAGAGGTTTCTAACGAATACAGGCTCTGTTGTTTGTCTGGGTTGAAAAGACCAAGGAGAGGAAATCTTGGAACTTTCCAGAATGGCATTACCGGATCCAGAGAATCCAGTCACCTTCCCCCCCATTTCAAGCTCCTGGAGTTTGTTTTATCATTTTTTTTAAAGCATGGGAAATAACCATGTAGTATCCGGGGACAAAGGTCTCTCTCAGACTTCCTCCCTCCTCATCCTTCACTCGAGGAATTTCATAGATAAATCATTATACTAATCCCCCAGTCCAAGAGTTATGGGCTGCAGGAGCACAGAGGAACTCGGGAGAGAAGGAGGCCTGGGGTCAAAAATGAAGCGGAACTCACAAATGGGCAGCCCAAAGCATGCTGGGTCTTCCCGAGAGAGGCTATGGTCACATGGTCAGAGATAAGTCTGCCTACACAGAGAGAGAGAGAGAGTTAGATGGGTCAGAGTTTGGGGAGTGGGAAAGATTCTTTAAGAAAGGAAAAATATTGTCCCTGCTGTGCAGAAGGCTAAAGCAGCAGTTTGTGTCCTTTAGAGTCAAGACACTGAGTTCCCTCCCTTCGACAAGTTTGGAGCCTTAGAGATCAACACAGAAGTGATAGGGATGCAGGCGTCTCAGGGTCATCCACACCCTGGGTAGCACACACCCTGGGTAGCAGGGTCCTCTCCACTGAGCTAGTGGCTTGAGACTGGGAGAAAGAGAAAGCAAAGACAGGCAGGTGAGATTGCTCATCAAAGTACTGGTGAACAAGCCTAACAGCCTGAACTTGATCCTTGGGACCCTGGAGGGAGGGAGCTGATGTGGGCAAGCTGTCCTCTGAACTGTCAACACATGCTGCTCCAAACACTCGTGCATGCGTGCACCCATGCACAGCAACAATAATAAATTAAATCATAAAGGAAGTCAAATAGAAATGGGAGATATCTTTGGCTTCCATCATTACTGGAATTCTCTTCCATTGTTTTATTTGGGGGTGGGGGAGTATGCTCCAGTAACGTGAGACTCTCGACAAGTATCCTGTGGCCCTGACTCTAACACCAACTTAAGGACTGAGAGAGAAAGTGAGAGGGAGACTGGTAAATCACAGAAGCCCCACCCTGCCCCCCACTCTAATTCAATAAACGTCACCTGCCACACAGGGCAAACGATTTAAGACGTGTCTCTGTTCCCATAACTTGCCCGGTTCCCCGTGTGGAAATTTAACAGAGTCTCAGAAACGATTCCATTTTTATCATATTTTCTCACGGACTTGAAACTTACTCCAGGGCCTGCATGTTTGAATATGTATGAGGGCCTGCTGAATCACGTGTTGTGCGTATGTGAACAGACATATGTGGGTATTGTGTTTGCGTGCTGGGATGTGTCGGTGAATGGGTTGTTCCTGTATGAAGGTGTGTGGTCAGTCATGTGCTGTTGCATCGTTGTGGGTTGAATGCAGCCGTGTGGAGGATGAAGGCAGAAGCGTTGGACATGGACGATTAGAGGTAGTTAGGAAGAGAGTTCTGTGATATTCTCAAAAGTGTGTCTCCTCTCTGACACTCGGGTTGTGGTAGAGTTTACCCTTGAAAGCTGTCTGAAAGTGGACCATGCGTCTGTCTGTCTGTGCGTCGCGTGGATATCTGTGAATCTGAGGATATGTGTGAAGCTGATTGATGACTCTCTGGTTCACCTCTGCCAGTGGTGACTCCCTATACTCCCCTCCGTCTGGGCTTCTGCTGAGACAGTGGCCCTAGTCTCCTCTCTGTGGAGACCACTGTGACTAATCAGCATTAAAAGACCAGATCAAACTCCTTACCCCAACTGGGAGACACCTCTGAAGGGCCGTACTTGATCCCCAGTACCTTGTACAGTTGGCTGAGGGCTGACTCTCCCTTTTCCCTTCCATAGTCATTGATCTCAAGAGCTCTCCCTCCTCCTGAAAAATAAATACTCTGTTTGCTAATCTCTACTTCCAAGATATTTCCAATCTGCAATGGTGATACCAAAACGCAAGCCCGGAATCTCCGAATCATACGACAATGCTGAGGGGTGCCTGCCCTGACTTCCCCCACTGCCTTATGCAATCTCATTTATCATCATGCTAACAAAGTCCAGACTTGGCCCAGTTTACTTTCCATTACTGTGGTAAACACCATGACCAAAGCAACCTGGGGAGGAAAGGGTTTATTCGACTTACAGTTCATCATTGAGGTAGGCCAACACAGGAATTTGAAGGCAGGAACTGACACAGAAGTCCCGGAGGAACTGCTTACTGGCTAGCTCCCAGGGTCACACCTTTCTAATACTTGATGTCCGTGTTATGGGGACATTGGAGCATCTTGGGAGAAACCCATTGAGTGAGGACCTGGGGTCTCGTGCCAACAGCCTCATTACCATGCCATCTTGACTCCCAGCTCACTCTCTCCACTCCCAGCTCAGCTGCTCCCAAGTTCCTTACTCACAAAAACTATGAGAGGATAAATGTTTGCCATGTTAAGCTCCAAGCGTGGGACTAATCTGTTACATACAAGGACGACAGATGGAGAATCCCTGATCCTGTTTGGGAGAAAGTACAGCTTTTCCAAATGCATTGATTAACCTGTGTCATTGATTATTATGTATACAGTGTAGATTATTTTTAATTATTATTAATAATATATTAATACTCTATATGGTAATATAGAGCATAATTGGGGTGGGGCAGGGAGATAAAAGTGGAGGATTCATGTGTATGTGTGAATGCATGTGGAAGTCAGAGGACAGACAGCCTCAGGGGTCGGCCTGGGAACCACCTGAGTTTGTGGAGCAGGGTCTCTCACAAGGTCTCTCATTCACCCTAGCTCTGCCTCCCAGCGCTGGGATTATGAGCAAATGCCACCATATCTGGCTTTCTTTGGTACCAGTTCTGGTGATGCAGCTCACTCAGGTCCTCACGCCGTCAAGGTGAGCACTTTATTGGCAGGCACCCTTTCAGCTCTGAAGTTCATGTTTTAAAGCTCTGTGTGTGTGTGTGTGTGTGTGTGTGTGTGTGTGTGTGTGTGTGCACGTGCACGCGCGAGGGGCGCATATGCACATGGGTGCGGTGCCCACGGAAGCCAGGGGCAGTGTATCCTCTGGAACTGGGGTTCCAGGCAGTTGTGAGCCACTGAATGTGGGGGGCAAAAAATAAACGTGGGTCCTCCAGAAGAGCAGCAAGTGCTCTTAGCCACGATGACGTCCTCCGACGCCCCAACATCTATTCTGTCTCAGATAACTTCTCTGGGACTTCTCAGTTGCTACTGTTATGTCAAGTTTTTATATAGCTGCTTCCTGGGACAAGCGGAAGCAAGAAGACACACAAAAGTAGAAAGGATAATTTCTATGTCACTCTTGTTTTTCAAGACTGGGGTAGGTTTTTTTTTTTTTACATGTTTACACGTTTGTTGGACACGTTTGTTTATCTGCTTCTTCTCTATCAGGAAAAAAAGAATAAAATACAAAATAATTTTTAAAAGAACCCAATCTCTCAGCGAGGTGATGGGACAGATATGGTTGACTTCTCAGGAGAGGCCTTACTCTCTCTAAGGAATGGATGGGGGTGGGGTAGGGGTAAGGTGGGGAGAGCAGAAAGAGAGGAGGGAGGGGGAAACTGGGATTGGTGTGCAAAAAAATTAATAATTAATTAATTAATTGATCAATCAAAAAGAACCCTCTCTCATGCTGAAACATTGCCATTTACACATTATGAGATGGAAACCTGTGACCATGCTGCTTCCTGGCTTCTTTTCCACCAGGGACCAGGTCAGACACTGTCAATCACGGCTCCCTTACGCACTGCTGTGGCCTCAGACTGTCTCGGAACGGCACTCCACAGTCAAACGTCCAGGGCTAGGAACTGAGGCGATGGTTCCATCAGGAAGCGCTCGCCGTCCAAACTTGAGGACCTGAGTTTGATTCCCCAGAAGTCCCATGAAAAAGTGTGGTGTGGTAGTGATAGCTCCGCAATCCCCAGTGCTCGGGAGGCAAAGATGGGAGGATCTCTGGGGCTCATCGGCCAGCCAGC
This sequence comes from Arvicola amphibius, assembly GCF_903992535.2. Classification (NCBI taxonomy): domain Eukaryota; kingdom Metazoa; phylum Chordata; class Mammalia; order Rodentia; family Cricetidae; genus Arvicola; species Arvicola amphibius. Next base: position 118,606,768 of record NC_052056.1, read on the forward strand.
CTAGCCAAATCAGGGGCCTCCAGGTACGGTGAGAAGGCTTACGTTAAAGAAAAAGAAAAAGGAAAAAAAGATGGAAATATGATTAAGGGAGGCATCCAATATCAATGTTAGGCCTCCACATGCACACGCATGCATGTGCCTATGTACACACATTAGTACACAGGCACACATGAGTATATACCCACACGCACACAGAGTGAAGAGATAAAAATGTAACTCTGTGATATAACCTTTGCCCAGCATACCTTAGGGTCACCCTAGCACCACCGGGAAAAAAAAAGTAGAAATTACCACTTTCTCATCGCATGGGAAGCCTGGTACCGTCAGAGCAAGGCCTGCTGAGCAGAGAAAGAACAAGGTGAACCCATCTGCCGCAGCAGGCAAACCTCTGCCTTCAGACAAAGTCCAGCACTGCCTGCTCAGGTTGAGTTGAAAGGTTTGAGGGTAAGCATGGCCCCCAGAACACATTTAGATGCAAAACAATTTCTCATCATTGGTACAGTGATCTTGAACATTCTTGGTCAGTCACCTGAGATCAGCATTGAAGGAGGGGTCCTGTGGTTTTTACTTACAGAATCACTGTTGGGAATCTGCTTGCCAAGCCCGGGTGGTGGGAATATGAGTTATAACGTCGTGACGCTGGAGCTGTGGGGATCTGAGTTATAGATCTGAAATGCTGCCGCCCCAGCCAAGGCGACAGAGAGCTGAGACTTTTACTGAGAGATCTCAGGAGGGCAGGCAGTCTGGGGTCTGCGGGGATGGAAGAAGAGAGGCCTTCTTTGTCCTCAGGTTACACCTCATCTTCCTTCTGAGTCTGAGACAAATAGCAGGCCTCAAGACACCTCAGTTCTCAGGAACTTTGGGATAAATCACTCTTTGCGAGGGACAGCTGGCAGACAACCTGTCTCTAGCTGGCCAAGCCTTCCTGTCACCAGCTCTATCTCTGAGGACATGGATTTTTTTCTTTATTGAAAAGGCTAAAGATGAGAAAAGAGACACAGTGCCCAGGGACCTGAAAATCCTGGTGCCCAGTGAGAACCGCAGCAGGGAGCCATGATCGAAATACTGCGTGCACGCTTTGCAGGGACACTCCTGGCCCCATCCCTCGCCTTCTCAGACAGCACTGATCTGCTTCTGGCAGGCACAAGTATTTCCTCCTGCTTGCCAGGCAGGTACAGATTCTGCTAGCTCTGCAGATTCAAGGGAGGGTCTTTGAAAGCATGGGATGACAGACAGGTGCATCAGGCCATTCTGAAGCACATTCCTTCTGTGCTGACAATGCCCAAACTTTGCTGCTCATTACAGCCTATTTGTAAGCCCTGGTGGTTGGTCTCCCCTCCCAGGCCAATCACCCGGCGAGTCTGTGGGAGAGGGATAGCAGGACTAGGTGTCTCCAACATGCAGCCAAGTTCGGGAAAGCACTCATCTATGTTTGACCTGTTTCCTGTGTTCCCAGGAAGATATCCTCAGCTAGATGTCCGGGGATGTGACTCAGGGCACAGAAGTCGTTCTTCCTTATCCAGCCACAGGAGGAGGGGGGCAGAGAGTGGGGGTCCCCTCGAGATAGAGTGGCATTGTTTTGTATCAGTTTCTGGCTTTCTAGCTCGGCCAGGCTGGTGGAACAAAGAGGGCTTCATGTGGGACAAAAGGCCAGTGTTCTACGTAATGAGGAGCAGTTGAGAGGCCTGGAGACAGCGCCCCGTCAGCGGGGACAGAGGGCGGCAGAAGACAGAGCTGCTGGGCTCCCCTAATGAAGACCAGTTGAGAGGTGCCGGCCAGACACCAGACGCGCCTTTCTTTGTGAGCCCCCAACACCCTCCCCCAGCCACCTCTCCTGTCTCAAGAGGCTTGGCCCTGTTTCCAGAGAGAGGGAGGGGGACTTGCTTAGAATCATCTGTCACAGTGATGGGTCCTGACCTTGTGACCTTTTGAGCATGCCCTCTGGCCTCTGGATTTGACCTCCACAAAGAGCCTTCAGCCCTCAGCCAGAAGGTCCCTATTGACTACCTGCTCGAGGCCACCTGCTAAAGCAACTCCTGAGAAATGAAAGCCAGGAAATGGTTCACAAGGGACGCTGGCCCACTAGGCCCGGGGCCTAGGAACCAATCTCTCTAATTATATCTGCAGTGAGAAGCCCTTCAGAGTCTTTTAGGGACTTGCAGCTTTGTAGGGCTGTGGGGCTTGTCAGGGAAGTATCATGAACCAATAATGGAAGGCCTTCGAATTACCCTTCACACTCAGGGTCTACCTGGAACACAGGAGACACCTGCAGCCAGGTGAGCTGGGTTGGCGACTGTCCAGAAATACAGTAACAGGAGTATCCTTGGCCTTCTAAACGGACCAGTGCTTACCTCACAGAGCCCAGAACCCCTCCTTAGGTCAACAGCAAGGTTGTAGTGTATGTAATCACCCATGGGTGACAGAAGAATTGCCCACTTCTGGAGCTGGGCAAAAAGTTGTGCTGGTCTTGACAAACATAAGGACCAGTGCTCTGTCCCCAACATGACAAAAAACAAAAACCTGAGCACGGTGACATTCACTTGTCATCACAACATTGGAAAGGTGAAGCTGAGCAGATGGCCAGATCTTGCTGCTCAGTCAGCCTAGCCTACTTAACAACGTCCAAACTAGGGAGAGACGATGTCTCCCAAAAATCAGGTATATGTCAGCAAAGGAATGATACCTGAGGTTGACTTCTGGCCTCCATACACACACAGACACACAGACACACACACACACACACACACACACACACACACACACACACACACACACACCTGAATTCAAGAGGCTAAGGCAGGAGGATTGTGAGTGGAAAATGAGTCTGATATTTTGGGCCAGCCTGGGCTGAATAGTGAGACTACCTCAGAGAGGAACCAAAAAAAAAAAAAAGGAAATAAGAAAAATCAGGTTTTGATCTCAGACAGTCTAATCACTAATCAAAGGTCACACCATGCCAAACTGGCCACATTATTGAGATTTTTCTGCTTTCAAAGAGAACCGGAGTCAATGGTTTCTTTCCCATACACATCAATTTTTCTGCAATTCTCAGAACCTTCTGGGCGGCAAACATTGATCTAAAGAGGAAGTCAAGAGCTGCCCTTGAATGGGAATGCCCATGTCTTAGTCCATTGCTAAAGGAACCCATTCGTCAAGCTGGGACACTTCCCTCCACTCTCCAGGAAGAATGGCCACCAAGTGCTTGTAAATACATGTCCTCAGGTTTAAACAAATCACATCAACATTGGGATTTTTGAGGGGAGCCCATGTGGAGGGATGGGAGGCTGGCCTGGCTGTTTGTCCTGAAGACAATGCGAACTTGGGTCCTGGGATGTTTCCGTCTCTCCTGCCCAAGCCAACTGGTCAGTCTCATGGATTCGCTGCAGAAGAGAGGTGCCAATTTCTAGATTCTATTTTCATACTGTTTGATGATAAAAATCGCTCCAATGGGACAAATGATGGCAGACAAAAACAGGAAGCAGCCCCCTGATTAGATAGGGACAGAGTGACCGGTGGAATACAAAACAAAAGGACTGTAGTGATGAATGAGCGACCCATGGATGCTGCCAGCTCCTTCCTGGAAGGGCCATAAATAAATGAGGCGAAGAAACCAGAGAAGGAGTCAGGACTCTGTCACAAGTCGAGGACAAGGCAACTTGTCCTGTCCTTCATCTCTACAGTGTTATGGCCCTAGAGTGGTCTCTTCAGTCTCTCTCTTGGGTCAGGGCCACTAGGATAGTGTGTTCTGGTTTCAGCCATGTCCTTTGAAGTCGCAAGCTCTAGGTGAGTTTTGCCCTTTTTGACAAGCAAGGAAGCTTTTGGTCATCAGTGGTCTTAGCAACTTAGTCAAAATGAGATTTACTTGTTAGGGACTGCTTACTCTTAGATGGTAGGTCCCAATGGAGGAGGTGATTTTATTCTTCAGAAGACATTTGACGGTATCTATAGATAGTTTTGGCTGTATGTAGTGGCCAGGAATGACAATAAGCACCCACTAATGCCTAGGGCAGTTCCTAAAATCAAAGACTTTTCCAGCCTCGAATGTTGATGATGGAGAAGCTGAGAAACCCTTAGATAAGAGAAGTTGAAGTGTCAACATGCATACAGACATGATTGAACATGTACACCCCACAGAGATGTATACATAGATGTGGCGTGCATTTGTTTTGCAAATAAGAGAAATATTACTTAATTTCATTAGGATGAATTGCCAGGAAAATCAATCCTATGCACTCATTCTGTCTGTTAGCCAATTGCTTTGTTGTTGCAATAAAATACCTGATGCAATCCACTTAAAAGGAGAAAGGGGAAATTTAGGGCTATGGTTTCCATGACTGCTTGGCCTTGTTGTTTGGGGGTGAAAAGGTGTATCTTGGTATGGGCCATGTTATAGAGCATGCCTGTTCACTTCATAACACCATGGAAGCCAAGACAGAGTGGGGAAGGGATCAGGAATCCAGGATCCTCTCCAAACATGCACCCTCCCCCAAGAACACAACTTCCTTTCACTAGAACCTACCTTCACCAAATTCACAGCAGTGCCAGAAACCAGATTGTTCCAAATCCAAATCACGGTGCCCTCTCACAAAAACCCGGCAACTCCAGGCTTGCTTTAAACATTGGCTCAATCCACTCACCCCAACCAGAGTTCATGGTGATCCACGCCCAGTCCCACCCTCTCACTTGTACTTCTTGTGTGGTCAGTTGTAAACTCCTTAATGCCACGTGCTTTCCCCCCTCATGATGAACTATATTCCCTCTTAAACCCTGAACCAGAATAAGCACTTCATTCCAAGAAACAGGAAGGAGGAGAATTTGCAATATGTATATGTATGTGTATATATATGTGTGTATGTGTGTGTGCATGTATGTATATGCACATATATGTGCCAGTATACTCACTTGTGAACATATAGGAATCAAAGGAGGACATCAGAAGTCCTCATGTTTGCCTTACTCCTATTGATGCAGGTCCTCTCTCTGAACCTGGATCTAGATTGGTAGCCAGCAAGCTCCATAAATCCCCCATCTGCTGGGATTATAGATTGTGTGAAGACACCCAGGTTTTCTCACAGGTTCTAGGTACTTGAGTTCTGTTCCTCATATCTGCACAGCGAGTTCTCTTACTTGATGAACCATCTCCCTAGACCAACTTATTCTCTTGGAAGCTCCATCCAGTAGCTAAATCTTTAACACCTGCCTGGGGAAACTGAGGTGTTATTTATTTCAACCTTCATCAATATGCAGTCCCACTTAATGCCCGTGACACTCTCTGGGATAAGAAGGGTAGAACTGACATCAGGATCCAGCATCAGAACTTCTCTATCACTTAAGGTTTCTAATGGTCCTATAATGACACAGGGAGGGTCTTGTGTATGCTCACATCCTTCCTAGCCACTGTGATGAGTGATGGGCTGCAGAGATGACTCGGCAATTAAAATGTTTGTCACACAACATGAAGACAAGCGTTCAGAACCCTAGAATCCATGGCAGATACCAGATGGGTGAGCCTCAGAAGGCAGAAACAGGAAACCTCCCACAGTAAGCTGACTAGCAATGCTAACTAAATCCCTAAGCTCTGGGGTGGATTGAGAGAGTCTGGTTTGGTGAATAAGGTGAAAGAGCAACCAAGGAGGACTCCTGACATCAACCTTGAGCTGCTGCAAACACTCGCACACATGTGTGCCCCAGAGCATGCACACACCACACACATGTGTGAAAAATAGGGAAAAAGAATATACCCAAGGTGTTGGTCAGATGGCTACAAGTGGCAATTCCCTTGAACATTCATTTCTCCAGACAAGTGGATGAAAATGTTCTGTGGTGGCTTCCACAGATCGTGACAGAACTTTGAAATTTTAGGAAAAAGAAAGAGTGACCTCGGACTAGACTTGGGATTGTGCAAGGTCCTTGCCACATGAGCAGCTAGCCCAGGACACCGAGCGCCAGGCTCACATCTTGTTTGTTAAACATAGTGGTCACACTACAACATCTTCTAACATACGAGAGTGACAAGCATCCAGCCAGCCACCCACAGTTCCCAGCCCTCAGCTCCCACGGTGTAGACAGGCAAGGAGTCATGTGACTCTGTTCTCAGACCGCTCCAGGGGAGGAAAGCTGACTCACAGGAGACCATCTGTCCCCTGGCTGGTCACCCAAGTGAGTCTTGTAGGGCATTGTCCTCTGAGACATGACTCACACCATAAATCCTACTCTGAGAATTTTAGGATTGGGAAACCAAGGACCAGTGGGTTAGGGTCACAGGAAGTGAGAAGTCCCTGTAAAGGGATTGAATCTGAAATGTCTCCAGCAGGTCTAGGTTTTGAATATTTCGTTCCCAGCCTGCCCTGCTATTTCAAGACTCTGGGGAAACTTTAGGGAATGGGGTGTTGTTGGAAGAAGTAGATCATTGGGGGCGGGGGTGCTTTTGTGCCTTTTGCCTGACTCCTTCCTCATGCTCTGTTTCCTGGTCAGCCATGAAAGAGACAGCTCCCCTCCATCTTACACCCACAATGCCATGACATTCTGCCCACATGCGTGGGACTGAAATCGTGAGCCGAGACAAATCCTTGCTCTCTTAGGCTGTTCCTCTCGGGGAGTTTTCATCACTACAATACAAAGCTCACCAGTTCAGTCATGAGATTGTGGGCCACAGCCACTGTGAGCCCTAGTGAGCACGTGACCAAGGGAAAGAGCCGACTTCAGAGAGAGGTAAAGCTGAGAAAGGCTACAGCCCTCCAAGTAGGAGAAAGGGTAGTGATGGTTGAACGTCAAAGTTCTCCACACCAACCTGCTTCTGGTTTCTTCTCCATCCTGCCTTTGGTTCTCAACATCCATCCCCTTAGTAATATCGATAGTGGTAGCAATTGCCATTGTAGTTATTGAAATTCTTTATTACTGGGAGATGGTTCAATGAATAAAGTACTCCCCATGAAGGCATGAGAACCTAAGTTCTAACCCTCAGAATTCACACAAAGCCAGGAGCAAGTCTGTATGTCTATAAGCCCATAGGGAGAGCAAAGGCAAGAGACAGGAGAATCCCCAGAGACTGAGGAATGGCTAACACGGGGGGGAGGGGGTAAGCAACAAAAAGAGCTGTCTCGAACAAGGTAGAAGGCAAGAACTGATACCTGAGGTTGCCTCTGACGTTCACATGTGTGTTGTAACATGTATGTGCACATGCTCTTGCGCGTACACACATCAAATAAACACAAAGATTTCTTTTTAACTCTCTCTCATCAACAATATGTCAAGAACATCCCATTTACCTTGGTCCTATGTGGGTGAAGAGATGCCTTGGAACTCAAAGATCCATGGTATAGAAGCTGTTGCCCACATGTGAATGACTGTAATCACAAACCACTCAACAGCCCCAGAGAGGACCGGGCCAAGGAGAACTAGCTGAGACCTGCACTGGACACCCTCGGGTGGGGAAGCTCCTAGTGAACCTACCAAGGAACATGTCAGCAAAGGCAAAAGGGCATCTGCTGGCTCAGAGAAGAAGAGAGTTAGCGTCCTGTGGTACCTGTGGGCAGTGACACTTTTGTTCTCCCCAGATAGGGGTTCGAGCCTCTGAAATGGCCTGGCATGCACAAGGTCCTTGGCTTTGAAATCCCAGCACTATAAGTCCTGAGAAGTCTTGCTAACACAGAGGGCAGGATAGAACTGAAGATGGAGAGAAAGAACAGACATGGAGGGAGAGGAGCAGGACAGGGATGGGGAGGGGCTCTTCTTTCGCAGAGACCTTGTGCTCTTGAGAAACAAATTCATCTCTGGATTTCTTAGATAACCCAATACATTCCTTTAAAGGCCTTTCCTCTTTAATTCATTTCTCTTCCAGCCTCTTGCAATCACAACAGTCACAGTTAGTAGAGGGTGGCTCACTCCTACCAAAGACTCCCACAAGGAGGCAAATTCTTACCAAGAGAACGAGAAAGGTCTTTGAATAAGACAATTCCACCCCCAGCAACCTTGTCATACCCTATCAGATGGGAATACAGAGGATGACACTTCCAGTAGGACCCTCCAAAAAGAAGTTACGTAAGAAAAATAGTCCCATAAAAATATTTAGTAAAACATTGACTCAGTCAAAAGTCTTTTTACACTAAAAACTTAAAATACTAAATCAGAAATTAAAGTAGACACAGGGTGTGTGTGTGTGTGTGATTAATATTGTTAAAATGTCCTTATTGTCCGAAGTGATGGGTTTACATGCAATCCATATCAAAATTCTGACATCATTTTTCACAAAAATGGCACAGAACATTCTTAAGGTCCATGTGGAACACAGGAGATCCCAAATAGACAGAGAAATCTTAAACAGGAAGAACAAAGCCAGAGGAACTGTCATACCTCTTGTCAAAACTAATTACAATCCACTGTGAGCTGTTAGCAGGCAAGACTACTTATTAGTGATAAAAAGAGCAAATGCAAGCAAGGATGTGGAGAGAGAAGCAGATTCCCTAACACAGCACAACCCGAAATGAAACCCAACTTAACCCAAGCCAATGCGAACAAGACAAATATAAACCTAATCCTAATCTTAATCTTAGTGCAACCCAACTCAACCATACTCAGGCAACCCTAACCCTAACCTTACCACTAGATCTAACCAAAACCAACCCTAATTTCAACCCAACACAACTCACTCAACCTTAACCATAACCTTACCAGTAGCCACAACCCACCCCAACCTGATCCTAATCCAAGACAATCCAACACAAACCTAACCCAAATTCTAACCCTAATGGTGATGCAACCCAACCCAACCCTAGTCCAACTCAATCCAACCCCAATCCACTCAACCCTAACCCTAACCTTAACTCTAACCACTAACTCTAACCCAAACTCAATTCAACCCGAACCAGAACCCTAACCCTAACCCAACCCAACCCAAATCTAACTCTCACACTAACCTGCCAGTGGGCTATGCATTGATACAGAGACTACAGAAAACAACATAGGACTAACACTAACAACCCTGTTCCTAACCTTAATTCAAGGATTAGACAGTCTAAGGGCCACATAGTCTACTACGCGTCTACAGAAGACTGAAAGGAATTGAAATCAGACTTCAGAGAACTGTCCACACTCCACCATCTGCTGTGGTTATACAAAGAGAACAAGACATGGAAGCTACCCACATGATCAAGAAAGGGTGCATGGATGGGTAAATAAAAACATGCTATAACATATATATGTAGTTATGGTACACACTGTAAGATTCTAGTATATGTATATAATGTGGAATGCCTAAATCAAACAAATTAACATTATATATATATATATATATATATATTAATGTGGATGTATAATTATTAAATATTTTACTTATACATGTTATCTATCATTATTAACATGTTTGTTAACTCATGTTTGCCCACCTTAAAAATAAGTAAAATTATTTAAAAAAAAACAAATTATGAGGCCTGGTGTGGTAGCACATGCCTTTAATCCCAGCACTAAGGAAGCAGAGGCAATGGATCTTTGCTGAGTCCAAGGCCAGACTGGTATGGTATACATAGCTACTTCCAGGACAGCCAGAGCTACAAAAAAGAGAACAAGTCTCTAAAACACAAAAGATAAATAAATAAAATATAAGGCCCAGTGTGAGCCACAGGCTTTTAATCTCAAGACTGGGGAGGCAGAAGCATGGATCTCTGTTGAGTTTGAGGTCCGCCTGGTCTACACACCAAGTTTCATGTCATAAAAGCTATATAGTGAGATCATATATGCCATATATACTGCATATGTGTGCAACTGGGGTATTATTTGGCCCTGAAAAAATAAGAAAATTTCATTGTTTGCCAGCACAGGAACAGACCCTGAGAGCACACACCAGTCTCAGAAAGATAAACACCCTCATGGAGTAACCAATCACAGAGTCCAAAAAGGAGTTGCCAAGGGAGTAAATCAAGAAGCTTAAAGGCACAGAGTGCTAGTCAGCAATATGAACAGCTCTGGAGGTATAACACCAGCATAGGGCCCGCCCCCAGATGAGGGGCTACTGGCCTGGCAACTGGCCGCTGCGGGGGAGAGAATCTTGCCTTCTCAATGGCAAGATTGATCTTTGATAGGTTTCCCAGTTGGGGTCGCCCCCGTGAGCACACACATAGTACCAATTGAACTCGGTGAGCTACAAAAAAAGGAAGAACATAGAAGGGGAGACATTCTGGGGGGGGGGGAACCAGGAGGAGCTGAAGTTGTGAAGGCATTAGAGATGGTCAAGATACTATGTGTACGGTTATTGAAATGCTCAAATCTTAAATAGTGGGAGAAAATCCTATATACTAAAAAGTTGCTGAGTGGATAGATTCTGTGCTACATATTCTTACAATAATAATATATGATGGGGCAGGTGGAGGGAGTTTTGGAAGATGGGGGCATGTTCCTGGACTTGGGGTGATGGTGTCACAGACAGGTGCATTCTCCCTGAACTCACTAAGACATGCACATGACATACACATGGGATCTTAAGCATTCTTCTCCATCAAGTGGCTCCAAAATCAAAACAAAATTCTTCTCATTACCAAATAGCTAAAGCTTTAAACCCACTGATCATATAATTTGACTCTCCCAATGAGTAAAAGAATATTCTCATTAGATATGACTTTGGGTTTGGGGGCTTTGGTTTTGTTTTTTGTTTGGTTGGTTTTTTGTTTTGTTTTGTTTTCTTAGCCCAGGTACCTTGCTTTCAGGTGAACTCCAGAAAAAACCACACGGCACCTTTCCCTAGCAGGCAGAGAGGCATATGGGATGTGGTGCTGGGGGAACTGGGATGGCTGACTCTTTTGTCTTTGTCTTAATTCCAATCTGACAATTATGATCTTTCCAAGTCTCCCCTGTGGCAGGAACTAAGCAACATGTGCCCGGCAGAGAGATGAGCCAGGCACAGGCACCTGTGCAGAATGCCACAGAGGTAGGGAGGTAGAGGATCCATGGACACATTGAGGATGCATGATGGGTACTCGGAGGAGGAAAGGGGGCTTCTCTGGGAAGAGTAAGGTTGGGAGATGAAGCTGAGGGTAAAAGGCATTCTGTACTCGTGGAAATAACATCTGAGACCTTCCAAAGCGGTTCTGGCTTCCGGAATGGCAGGCAGCAAGGCTCCCAAGATCTCAGAATGGATCTGATGCTGCCCCTTGTGCTGGCCTTCTGAAAGCCACATGGTTGGCTCTTGCAGCAGAAGCATCATAGTTGGAGACAATTGACATGATTAAGCTACAGGCAGGCTGTATACATCATGGGCCCAGATCTAATTCCTGCTTGGTCCACTCAATTACCCAGGAGCGCCTTACTGGAGAAGTGGGCGTAGTTACTGTAAATAAGTTCAGCCCTGGGCACGATGTCACCAGTAACTGCATTTGCCATGCCTGGGCCATACATAAGGAAAACATCAGCAGTGGGACCATTGAGCTCGCAAAGGCCCAGGCAGCCTGACAGCCCAGCGTTCACAGGTCAGGCTGGGGGGAACGCGGGAAGCACCCCGGGAACTTGAAGACAATGGGTTTCAGTCCTAGCTCTGTCCACGGTTTATCATGAAACCTTTGACCATCATTGGGCCTTGGTGTCCCCTCTGTGAAAATAAAGGGCAAAGGTTAAAAACTCCAGGGAGCACGATGAGGGGAGGGAATGCTTTCAGGGTCTCAAAACCTGAATCTGACAGACTTTCTAATCTTGACTCAATGTAACAAACCATCGCAGGTCTCGGTTTTGGTATCTGTGAAATTTGTATCATGATTTCATATATTATATTTTTTTTGCTGTAAATGGATTCAGACAACGTCTTTAGAGTGGGCTGAGGCTGTGGATCAGTAAAAAGATATCAGACAGAAAAACAAACTATGTACAAATGTGTTAAGTACTATAAAAATGAGCTTTTAATGACTTTATTCTTCCAGCAGAGAAAGGGATTGAGTCTTTTAAAGGACAAAGTATTTACCCTTCATAGCAAAATATTTAACTGTGTCCAATATCAGTATATCCATTTGTTATTTGTGGCTGATGTAGGAACTGCTGATGGAAACTGGACGACACAGCCCACAGAAGTGTCTGGCACAGTGTGCCTGTAAACAACAAACTCCCATCCCAATTCATGTCAGTTGTCGCCTAAACAAGAACAGCATCCTCATAACCTCGCTGCGCAGAGAGGCTGCCAAATCTAAGCATTCCGCCACCACATCTTCCTTTCCTCCACCACCCCTTGCAGTCAGCTGTAGCTGAGAATCTAACAGGCAAGTCAAGGCCTCCAACACCCCTTGAAAGAAAGAATATTCAGTAAAATTCACAATCTAATAAAACATCCAAGAGATGCCAGGGGGTTGAAACTCTTCAAAAAACAAAATGATTTTTTTTAAGTTATTTTTTCATGCCTAGCTACAGCCGGGCTAGCATGTCAGCAGTGCCCGAATTCTTCGAGTGAGCAAAGCTTATCGAGTTTTGACAAGTCGTCCAGAATAACTGCTTCTATAAATTATATGATGTGACATATTCTCCCTCACATTTGACTTTCTGCTATGGGATTAAGGGAGAGGCAGTTTCTACAAAACGTTGGAAGGTCCCCTCCATTTTCCTAAGGGTGTCTCTTAATCCTTTCATACACCCATCATCACCCCCTTTGAAGCACCTGCCCTTAGATGGACCTGCTACCTCCCATCTGCCCCATTGCCTCTCTGAGGCTTTGCCTGTGATGAGAACCTTCTCTGGCAACATTTCCATCCTTTTCTGAAATGCTTCCTCTTCTGAGAGATCTGCAGTTCCGCGTTGCAATCCATCTGCTCCGTATTTGCATGGTGCAATTGGATGCCCATGGCATCTGGCAGTCTTCAGGGAAGAGTCCCACAAGGGCATTGGTACTCTGCTGGGTGGTTCTAACACTGCTGAAAATAGGAACGGTGCACGTGTGTGTGTGTGTGTGAGAGAGAGAGAGAGAGAGAGAGAGAGAGAGAGAGAGAGAGAGAGAGAGAGAGAGAGAGAGAGATTGGCATGTCGTGAGGACACAGGCTTTCCCACATGAGATCAGATAATGAATTCTCTATGAGTGAGAACCTATTAATGATCAAAAACATGGCCTCTAAATTCAAGTATTTATGGTACTTGGAGGTGAGGTGTTTCAAAGTAAGTAATTACAAGTGTGTGTGTGTGCACGTGTGCACACACGCTCATGCATAGGAGACTGTTCATATGTGGGTATACATACATGTGAGGTCAAAGGTCTACCAGGAATCTTCCTTAGTTGATTCTCTTAGTGCTTGAGACAGTGGCTCTCATTTGGCCTGGAGATCACTGATTAAAGAACATGTTGGTCACCAAGCCCCAGGGATCCTTCTGTCTCTGCTACCCTGCCCAGGGCTGCTACTGCAGGCACACACCCCAGTTTTTTGTTTGGGTACTGGGATCCAGACTCAGGACTTCACGCTTGCATGGCAAGAACTTTACCGAGTGGTGAACACTCTGAAAGTAATTACCACTAAATGTAGGGATAACGATGCACCCACACATGATGCTGAACATAACTTAACATGGGGAAAACAAGAGGACCCAGCTAGTTCCCTTGCTGTGTATTACCAGTGAATCCCCTCCACCACGCTTTCCTGCAACAGGAAGTTCCTCACCAGAGGCCAGCACCTGGCCCTTGGATTTTCCAGACTCCAGAATCAGGAGGCTTCCAAGACAAACCGCCCAGTCTCAGGCATCAGAAACAAAACTCTCTTTCTGGTTCCTTGATGACTGTCATCTGCTGTCTCCCACACAGTTAGCTCCTCCTGACTTCAGGGACAGTCTTTGCCAAGAACAACTGTTGTTTTGCTGCTGCTGTTGTTGTTGTTACTAACCCTCTAGAAACTAGAGTTCTCTCATTTTCTTCTTGTGTTATGTGAATTACTTTGTTTAGACATGCTAGAACCATGCTAATGTCACAAATTGGGTGATATTGCCAATATCCATCCCCCTAGTCATCAGACAACACTGAGCCCTGAACAGGGGATATGTATATGCATGAAGTCTCCATTATGTGGGAATCTACTGGTTACCACAGCCACGAAGTTCTCTCCAGAAGAGAATATCCATTTGAATGCCAAAATAGTCATAGTTAAATGGTCACTTATAAAGTTAATACCCAGTCCATCCTCATGCCCTACATAACTGACTCATTTGGTGACCTAAAACAAATAAAACAAATAATTTCCTCATTGGAAATATAAACTGAAGACAAAAATTATCTCAAATTGGACATTCAAGTGTTGGTGGGATAGGATGGGGAAAGTCTTTCCAGTTTAGGGATCTGGAAGGTTATCTTCACGTAGAACTATTGAACAGCTCCCATTGTCTCTTCTCATGTTTGTGCCGCAGTGATAGGATGATTGAGTTTTAACTGTCTGTTCCAGGCTCCCTGTTGCTACCGTCATTTTCAGTTGTCCTTTGACTGGAACACACATTTGGTGGGAAGGTACCTGGCAAGATGTCAAGGACAGCAGAGCTCTAGAAGTCCAAGCCCCCCAAAATTCCAAGATGCAGAACCGCCTCGCTAGCTCAATCCCGCTGTGCAGTGAAAGGAACAGCCAGCTCCTTATGCTACGGCTCTCTGCTCTGGGGTTGACTCTGCTCTCCAGTAACTGAACCACCTCAGAGAGGCTCTCCCCTCTTCCCTTACATAGTCCACGTTCTCATGAGGTGAAATCCTCTGCCATGTAACAGAAAGCTGGAGCGAAGAGTGGCTGAGACCTGACTCCTGACGTCCAGTTTCCTCTCTGTGACTCCAGCTCTATAACATCCTGGAAATGAAAGTCACTAATTCATCTAAGCTTTAGATTCAAAGTCCATATACTGAGTGTAATAGAGTGGCCCATAGAGCACCAAGCTAAGGGTCAATAAAATGTGCGGAAGACCTCAGCTCATGGATCAGCATGTCTCACATGCTCCATAAGGATAGTTATTATCATTTTAGAGGAAGAATAATGTAGAGACAGGAAGAACCCCCCCACGAAGAATTTAATCTGGAGTCCCCAAACTGAGGAGACAATATTGAAACTCGTTCCTGAAACTTCTGTCATATCTGCTTGTGTCAATTTCCTTTTGAAATGTAATTACTTTCCCTCTTAGAAAATTCCCAAAACCTTAGAAGATAAAAATGTAAAAAATAAAATAGAGGAGGTCAACATTTCTCACTCCTTAGATCCCAGAAGGATTTGGGGGAAAAGCTGCTTTCTCAGTGTCCCCAGCCTTGCTTAATCATCACCGTCTGCCACAAGCTTCCTGGGGCTCTGCCTGATGCTGATCCATTTATTATGCAAGATCCTAAAGAGCTGCTTTAAGGTGTTTTGCTTCATTTTGTTGGTCAGCTGTTTGGTTGGTTGGTTCACGATATTTTATTGTTGTTTTATTTACTATTTATTTATTTATTTATTTTTAGGCAGGGTCTCACCATGCACCCCTATTTGGCCTGGAACTTATTTCAGTAGAGGCCAAATTGGCCTCGAACTCAAAAAGATCTGCCTGCCTCTGCCTCCCATGTACCAGGATTAGGGGTGTGCACCACTACTCCCTACCTTGTTTTAGCTTTGAAATGTGCCTAGATGCCGATGCAAGGAGTTGAACTCATGAGATGAAATATTGCAGGATGGGAATCTGGTGTGGGACAATTCTGTATTCTGTCAATTATGTTTTAAATAAACGCTGATTGACCAGTAGCCAGGCAGGAAGTATAGGCGGGACAACCAGACAGGAAGTAGAGGTGGGTCAAGGAGAACAGGAGAATTCTGAGAAGGAGGAAGTCCATTGCTCCCCAGTCCTGGTCAGACGGAGAAGAAGTAGGATGTGACAGCCTTGCTGAAAAAGGTATCGAGACATGTGACTAACATATACTAGAATAATGGGTTAATATAAGTTATAAGAGTTAATAAGAAGCCTGAGCACCTCTGTGTGATTTTCTTTGGGGCGAAATGGCTGTGGGACCTGGTGGGAGGACAGAAACAAGGCAGAACAGAAACCTCAGGCAACAAAACTGGATTATGTATATTATTGTGTTTTCTTTGAATTTTTTTGACTGTGAAGGAGTTAAGTACAGCATGTATATTAAAAAGGTATTATGACTTTAGAATTTGGGTCTGATGCTTTGGAAAAAAAAGGTTCTTCCTTTGTTTTCACAGAAGATGAAAACAAAGATGTAGATTGCTTCTACACCAATATAGTTTCATAGACCAAGGTCTCCTGAAAGGTTGCTGTGAATATCCTTGAAAAATTACTTCGCTCAACTTCTGACTCACATGTACCTTGCACACAGGATATACCATGAAAGACCAGCGCCCCCATACAGTATGAAGCAGTTTGGAGGAAAAAAAAACTATGCCCATATTCCCAAATATTGTTTATAACTGTTTGTTTACATTTAAAGGGGGATATGATATAGATATGAATAATTTGCATTGGTATGGATCTTGCTTTATTGATACAAATTTAAGATTAATTTTCTTATATGTATATGTATTTCTGATCTTGATTAAGGTATTGTGATTGTGTAGCTCATTTTAAAATGCAATGTATAATTAAGAAATATAGGTTATCATCTTTAAGAGTCAAGTTTGTAGTCATGTTAGATTTTATAGATATATAGAGATATATTTCAGTTAGATAGTCTTCAAATCCTTCAGAGACCTTGAGAATATGGCATTTAAAATGTTTAATAACTTAGGACTTTTCATGACAATGAGACACATCTGCTCCTGGAAGCACCAAAGCTACTTCAAGAGGAAGATGGGCATCGAAGAGGCCCCTTAGCCATTTGGGCAAGAAACTGCTCTTGCCTAGACTGCTTGACTGGATATGCAGTACCCACAGGGAGATGACTGCTGAACTTCCCTAAAGGTGAGATGGTCCTTTGGGGTTCCTGCTTCATAAAAGAATCTTCGAGACATTCTGCAGGACACAGAGGAAAATAACGGAAAACTGCCAATAAAAGCAGAACTGTCTTTGAAATTTCCTGCTTCATGGAAAAGTCTGCAGGATATTATAGGTCTAAAGGTCAAAGATGGATGACCCAATGCTATAGAAGAACTTTGGGTAAATGTCCAGGCAGTGAGATGTCTCTGTCAATTCTAGAATTTTAGAAGTTGTTTATAAAGCACTTCCTGTTTACTTAGATAATATTATATCCTTCTGAAGTCTTTGATGGAGTTGAAAAATTTATATAGTTTTCCTTAGTTATGATAAAAGATTAAGTAGAGGCTCTCTGCTTCTCCCTGTTCTAGAGACAGCCGCTTCTTTTCGTGCAGTGCCAGCCTTGTTCCAGAGACACGATGGTGAAGGTCAGAGTGAACAGATTTGGCTGTATTGGATGCCTGGTTACCAGGGCTGCCTTCACTTCTGGCAAAGTGGACGTTGTTGCCATCAATGACCCTTTCATCTACCTCAACTACATGGTCTACATGTCCCAGTATGGCTCCACCCACGGCAAGTTCAAAGGCACAGTCAAGGCTGAGAAAGGGAAGCTCAAGCCATCACCATCTTCCAGGAGCGAGATCCCGCCAACATCAAATGGGGTGATGCCGGCGCCGAGTATGTTGTGGAGTCAACCGGTGTCTTCACCACCATGGAGAAGGCTGGGGCCCACTTGAAGGGTGGGGCCAAAAGGGTCATCATCTCTGCCCCTTCTGCGGATGCCCCCATGTTTGTGATGGGTATGACAATTCCCTCAAAATTGTCAGCAATGCTTCCTGCACCACCAACTGCTTGGCCCCCTTGGCCAAGGTCATCCATGACAACTTTGGCAATGTGGAAGGGCTCATGACCACAGACCATGCCATCACGGCCACCCAGAGGACTGTGGATGGCCCCTCTGGGAAGCTGTGGCGAGACGGCCATGGTGCTGCCCAGAACATCATCCCTGCATCACACTGGTGCTGCCAAGGCTGTGGGCAAAGTCATCCCAGAGCTGAACAGGAAGCTCATGGGCATGGCCTTCCGTGTTCCTACCCCCAATGTGTCCGTCATGGATCTGACATGCCACCTGGAGAAAGCTGCCAAGTATGATGACATCAAGAAGGTGGTGAAGCAGGCATCCGAGGGCCCACTAAAGGGCATCCTGGGCTACACTGAGGACAAGGTTGTCTCCTGTGACTTTAACAGTGACTCCCACTCCTCCACCTTCGATGCTAGGGTTGGCATTGCTCTCAATGACAACTTTGTGAAGCTCATTTCCTGGTACGACAATGAATTTGGCTATAGCAACAGAGTGGTGGACCTCATGACCTACATGGCCTCCAAGGAGTAAGAAGCCTGCCCTGACCACCCATCCCAGCAAGGACACAGCAAGAGAGGCCCTCGGCTGCTGAGCAGTCTCTGTCCTAACTCAATCCTTAACACTGAGCATCTCCCTCACAGTTTCCATCCCAGACCCCCAGAATAGCAGGAGGGGCTTAGGGAGCCCTACTCTCTTGAATACCATCAATAAAGTTCATTGCACCCCTCAAAAAAAAGATTAAGTAGATATAAATATTGTAACTGTAATTCTTGATAACTGTTTTGTTATATGTAATTTTACTATGTTAAAGTTAAAGCCTTCCTTTTTGTTTAAACAGAAAAAGGGAAATGGTATAGGAGTTTCTTTTGTTCATGTGTTGCTTTCATTGGATAATGAATAAAGAAACTACCTTGGCCTAGTTGATTGGGCAAAACTTAGGTAGGCGGAGGAGTCAAGAACTGAATTCTGGGAGGAAGAAAGCAGAGTCAAAGAACCACCATGGAGCCACCAGAATCAGACATGCTGAATCTTTCCCGGTAAGCCACGACCTCGTGGTGACATACAGATTAATAGAAATGGGTTAAATCAAGACATGAGAGTTAGCCAATAAGAGGCTAGAGATAATGGGCCAGGCAGTGATTTAATTAATACAATTTCTGCGTGGTTATTTCCCGTGTAAGCTAGGCGAGCAGCTGGGACAAAGGGCCACCCTCCTCGTGCAACAGGAATCGAGCCTGTAGGCAGATCTGGGCAGTAAACAGCACTTACAGCAGCCTCTCCCCAGGAGAGTAGGCAGTGGCACTCCGGGTATCACCCTTCCCAGCCTGATACTCCTGTGCTCTGGATGCACTTTCTGCTGTGTTCTCTTCTAGATTACAAGATTCTACTTCTCCCAGGTGACTATGCTTCTGGCTTCCTGATAACAGCTCGGCCAATAGGAGGCAGAGGTGAAAGATGAAGGAAGGAAGGAAGGAAGGAAGGAAGGAAGGAAGGAAGGAAGGAAGGAAGGAAGGAAGGAAGGGGGAGGGAGGAAGAGGGAGGGAGGAAGAGAGGGAAGGAGGGAGGGAAAAAAGGAAAGAAGGAAGGGGGAGGGAGGGAGGAAGAGGGAGGGAGGAAGGGAGGGAAGGAGGGAAGGAGGGAGGGAGGGGAGAGGGAAAGAAGGAGGGAAGAAAGGAAGGAAGGAGCAGCCGGGGGTCTTCCTCACTCTGCCCATTTATCCAGCTTTGGTTGTAGCAGTAATTGCTGTAGAGTCTAGACAACATTTGACCTTGGCAGCATAGCTCTGATGAAGTAGGCATCTTTTTGTCCCTTCCTCCAGAGGCAGTATCCTAATATTGCTCATCTCTGAGTAGCTGTGTTCTCTCTTAGCCCTGTGAATTCAATTTCCGGCATTGGATTCTTTCTGCTTAAAGAACCCCTGGCAATGTTTATTTTCTGTCCAGACATTGACAAGGAAAACATAAAAATGGCAATTCGGTATCAAATGTATGTGCTGTATGAGATTCAAAGTGGAGATCCTTGAGTCTGTGGATACCCATAACAAGAAGACAATCTTTAAACACTGGGTCCCCTGTCCCTCTGAGGATTTGGGAGGCTGGATATGCCCCTGATTGGGATGCTTGCTTCCTTTCCAAGACACTCAGATGCCATCAAACCCTTCATTCTTCTCAGCTCTGTTTCCTGTCTAGTTCCTTGGGGTGATGAACTTCAAACCCTTGGGCCCTTGCCTCAAATGTGTTAGAGATGCTTAGCCGTGGTTCTCAATGTATGGGGGCTCAACCCCTTTGTTGGGGGGAAAGAGGAGCCAAATGACCCTTTCACAGGGGTAGCCTCAGACCATTGGGAAACACAGATATTTACCTATTACAGTTATAAAGAAGCAAGAAAATAATTTTATGGTTGGGAGTCACCACAATATCAGTATTAAGGGTCACAGTGTTAGAAAGGTCGAGAACTGCTGTTCTAGAGACTTCTGCGTATAGGACGCTGAGCTGGTCAGAGCAGGATGGATGAGATTGGGGAAGGGGAGGGGTTGTGGGGATGTGAACATCCTTTTACATCTAAACAGCCTAGACAGCACTTTGAGCCGCTGAGTGCTCAGGATGTTTGTAAATATCTGTTTGGCCTCCAGAGCTGTCTCTCATGGAAACAATGAATCAACCAAGCTGCTTGAGTTTATGCCTTGTGGAGAGACACATTCCCGGGCCTGATTACATTGCAGTTTTGTTAAGAGAGAGAAAGGGAGAGAGGAGGGGGGAGGAGGTAATGAGTCACTAAGAACTGGTCTTTGGGTTTAGACTGATGAGTTTTTGTCACAAAGAGCAAAGCGTAAACATGCGACTCTGAGTTGACGCTGGCTCTCTCCTTGAAGCTGGAGGTGCCCTTTTGACTTGCCTGTCCCAAAGCCCCATCTGTAGGGCACTCTGTCAAGCTAAGCATGGCCTCGAAATGGGTGTGACTCTGAGAAAAGTAGTAACTCAGCCATTATCAGCACAGCCCATCAGTGGGCCGTACCCTGAATTACAGGTGACACGTTCATCTCTTACGATTGATGGTTATAGACCCAGTTCTTGATGTAGTGAAGAGTTTCTCACCTGGTCATGGCGATTGCATGTCTGCAGTAAGACACTGGTCCCATCCAGACAAAACATTACCTCCACAGACAAAACCACACATCCTGGAATTCCCGGAGCATCCTGTGACTTGCTAGGGTCATGTGAGGGAGCAGGAAGGAAAGGCAAATAAAGATGGGATTGTTGTTTGTTTGTTTTTTGAGACAGGGTTTCTCTGTAGCTCTGGAGCCTATCCTGGAACTAGCTCTTGTAGACCAGGCTGGCCTCGAACTCATGAAGATCTGCGTGCCTCTGCCTCCCAAATGCTGGGATTAAAGGTATGCGCCACCACAGCCCAGCTGAAGATGAGTTTTGCAACATGGTAGGAATTGAATCTTCATTGCTACACTACTGTAGGTGTGAGGTTTCTTTTCCTTCTTTTCTTCTTTCTTTTATCCAATTCTTCCAACAAGAATTCTTTAAACAAGATTCTTTGAACAAGAATCACAGATTTCATATAAATAAGAACAAAGTTTCACAAAACATGGAATGATGGTTTCAAGATGAACTCATTGCTTTGTACACTAACCTTTAAAAACTGAATTTAAATATCATTTCCTACAAGATGAGCACATCAGCACTCCTCCATGTGGGAAGTGGGAGGGGACCTTGGGGCACTACAGCTCCCTGAGGGTTTGTAAGCAGGTAATGGTTGATGGTAAATGGGGAGACATTGTCTTCAGTGATGTAGCCACTAGCAAGGTGTCCATGCTCCTGGAAACAGACTGTCACTCACACCTCTGTAAGCAATCCTAATGAAACTCATTCAGACAGACAGGCAGACAGACAGATACACACACACACACACACACACACACACACACAGTCAGTCAGCCAGGAAGGAGAATGTGATTCATGCGAGTGGGAAGAGACCAAGAGATAAATGCCACAGGAGTTGAGACCCCTCTGTGCTGACAGAGTGCTCATGGACCCTGTGTCAGATTTGCCACATGCTGTTGCACTGGTGAAGATCCTCCCCTGTTTTATCCCCTAGACAGCCTTACCATCCCTAAGATGGCTACCCTCACACTGCACTCCAAGAACTACGATTCGAAAGAGTTAGCAGACATGTGGCCTTCTGGAACGTCTCAGGGAGAACACATTGAAATGCACATGAGCCTATAATACACTCTGGGAGAACCAGCAGTGAAGGGAAGCCATTGCTCTGGTTTTGTCTTTTCCTAAGTAGTTTCCATAACATCTTCATCCATGAAAAGCCTTGTTTCCTGAAAGTCAATTAGCATCTTGTTCCCATCTCGCCTGGTTTGAAGACATTGCCTCCTGGTAAATTCACCGGCTTATTCGATGCAGATGGAGACCCATTCTGCTGTGTCAGAAAACTTGGAGCAAGGAGGATTGTTAATGAGGAGTTACCAAGCTCCTTCTCAAGTAGAATGATGGCTGAACTTCACTAGCTCTGCTAAGAGATTGCAGACGTACCCCCACCCCCACCCCCTACCCCGACTGTAGTTACCAATCAAATGTGTGTGGATATCTTCAAACACATCGCTGGCTCCTCACCCAGGCCAGGCCGCCTCACATGCCTTATTATCGATATTTAAACAACTACAAAGGTGGACGCTGACCCCGAGCATCCTCCCCATCCTTCCCCGTGGTCCACTCGAGATGTTATCTGCAAGGAGTAAACAGGCTCGGCCCCAAAGCCTCGGCCACCCTGGTGTGATGTCAAACAGCTGCTCAACAGTCCTTGAAGCCAGCTCCCATCTCTCCCCTGCTGAACTTAACAGCGTGTCCAGCTTCCTGGTGGGGCTTCCCTTTGAAGTCCAGGAGGGCCCTGCGCTGGGGATGTGTGGGAAGGGAAACTTGGATTCATCTCTTTTGGAGCCATCTTTTCCATGGGAACTGAACCTTTCCAGAAGAGAGGAACTTCTCAGAGCCTCAAATCATAAAACTTGGTAACCATGGTTACCCGCATGGCACCCAGAAAGTGCGTGCTGATGTCGGATTTAGGACTAAGCACCACTCTCGGTTTTGTTCAAGTGCTGAAAACCGATTAAGAACCGGTCCGGTCCGGTCCCTTTTTAACAGGCAGGGGTCCTGAGCCTCAGACGGACTAAACCATGTGTCCGAGGTTAAAAGCAAAGGAAGGATAGCCTAGGTTTTTTCCTTAACTCAAGACTGATTTCTTCTTAGCCCCTAAACCGGGGAGAACGGAGACTGCAAACTCTGCTCTAAAGAGTGGCTAGGGATGTGGTGCAGAGGGTAGGGTGCTTGTCTGGCAAACACAAAACCCGGGGTCCAACCCCGCCCCCATCCAGCATAGACCTGGCATGGTGATGCACGTCTGTAATCCCATCATCAAGAAGGTGGAGGCAGAAGGACCAAGAGTTCAAGGCCATCCTGCAACCTGAATTGCAGGAACCTCTCTGTCAAACAAGAAAGGCCATGGGGGAGAGGGGAAGAGAAAGGAAGCAAATAGCTAAGCGTCATGACTGAAGCTGATGAGGTGAGGGGCTTTCGTCAGCCCGCTGCCGTCATCGTGTGGGGTCTCCTCTCGCCCCCCTGCAGGGCCAGCCTTCATTTCGCACCCAGCCACCCTCTACACCCACATCTGATTGTCTCTCCCACACTGAAATGAGAGTTCCTCCTGCACCAGGCTGTTATGTTAGTCTTTGACCTGACATGCACGACTTTGACAACAGCTACCCCTTCCAGGGAGTGATTGTGTACCATGCCGGTGGCCCACTGTGACATTTCTGCCCTGTCCGCTGTGATCCTACCAAACACTCTGCCCCGTGCCTTACTGTGTTTTCCACTGAGCCCTTCCTCATCGCCACCAGCTCTGATTAAATCACCTCTAACACCAGCAGTAACACATAGCTATCATTTCCTGTTTCGGAATATTCCTTTACACTGAGTGGCGATGTGCCACTGTGATTGGTTTAATGAAGGGTTGAATGGTGAAGAGCTGGGCAGGAGGGAATAGGGGGGACAGAGTGGTCTTGGGGAAGAAGAAAGGCAGTGTCGACAGTCAAACATGGAGGAAGCAGGGGGACACTATAGCATAAAGGTAACCGAGCCATAGAAAAGAATGCAGATTTCAAAATATGGGTTAATTTAAGGAATAAGAACTAGTTAGGAACAAACCTAAACTAAGGCCGAACTTTCATAATTAATAAGTCTCTATGTCATTGTTTGTGGGACAGCAGCCCAAAGAAAAGTCCATTTACAATTTCCCACTTTATAGGTGGGGAAACTGAGACCCAGAGAGAAAAGATCCTGTTGGCCTAAAATCTAGCAATAAATCTGCAGAATGGAGCTTCATATACCCATGGTTTCCCAGTGGGTCCACAAAAGTACAGTGTTCGTATTTATGGCTCATTAGAAAATTACCTCAAAAATTAGCAACTTAAAACAAAAGTAAAACCAGGTATGGGGGATATACCCCTGCAGTCACAACACACTGAAAGCTGAGGCAGGAGAATCCCAAGTTTGAAGCTGGCTTAGGCTACATAATGAATTCAAGCCAAGCTTGTTTGCTACACATGAGACCCTGGGTTCGATCCGCTGCAGAGCAGTGACTAGACAGGAAGATGTTTGTGCGAGCTGGGGAGATGGCGCAGTGGCCAAGAGCACCTGCTGCTCTTGCAGAGAACTGGAGTCTGCTTCCCAGCACCCACAACAGTCACTGCCAACCTGCTGTAACCTTTGTCCTAGGACGCCTGATACCTTCTGGTCTCCTCAGGCACCGCATGCACCCTGTGCACATAAACTCATGCAAGCACACACACATATACATAAAACAAAAATAATAAATCTTCTTTAAAAGAAATAAAAGAAACTGCTTGTAAACTCATTTGAGGAGGAAGTAAGGAATGGCTTAGATATGTTCGGGGGTGCTCTTGAGACACCACAAGAATGTCACCCAAGTCAGTAGCTCATCTGAAGGCTTAAGAGGGGCTGAAGGAATCTAGGCGTCTCATTCCCACAGCCTCAGCAGGAGGCTCCAGTTCCTCCCTGCGTGGACTGCGCCGCAGGACAGCCCCTGAGTCCCAACAAGAAAGCAAGGGAGACGGGTTGTTGATTTTATGGCCAAGTCTTAAAGGTCCCATGGGATTACTTCCACAATATCCTATTGATTCCTTAGGCCTGAGCTATGCAGGAGGAGAGGACCCTCACCAGGACAAGGGCAGCAGACGCCTCACTGAGAACCTATAACAAGCTACTACTGAGCAACTGAAGAACTCGGGTGTCTGAACAATGCAGGGCTGTGCGTGGGGAAGCAGGAAGGGATGATGGGGTCACCTGCACAGTCACAGGAAGGGCGGTGTGCCTGCTCATAGGACTATGATGCACATGTGTGCATGTTCATGCCTGCAGGTGCATATGCACGTGTGTACACACATGCATGGAAGCTTGAGGTGTGGTCACCTTGGTTTCTTCGAGACAGCGTCTCTCACTGAACCTGGAGCTCACTGATTGGGCTGGGCGGCTTGGCCCGGAGCCACAGGAATTCTCCCTTTCTCTGCTTCATCCGCCTTAGCATCACAAGCACAGATGACCACACCTGGCTTTTTCACACAGGTTCTGGGGCTCGAGCCCAGACTTTCCTTCTTACACTGCAAGCTCCTTGCTGAATGTAGCATCTCCCCAACACAAGTTGTATGGTTCTTCTGGAGTCTGGGATGGAAGAAGGGCTTGGCCTTGTGGGAAGGCGTGGTCATAGTTCCTAGATTGCTTTGAGTAAGGTTTCAACCCTCTGTGCAGAATCAGTGAAGGTATTGTGGTACATCCCAACTCATCTGTAATCTGTCTCTTGATAGGGGGAACTCTCAACATTTGAAAAGGTATTTGGGCCCAAACAGAGTCTTTCTGGGCGTTTTCCTTTGCTCATGTTTACCATTAGCTGCGCCTGAGATTTTATTTATTCGTTCAACAAACATTTATTGAGTGTCCACGGCAGACTCCAGCCCTTAATCCCCTGTGGCAGACACTGGTAATATATAAGTAAACAAGATGATCATCTCTCCCCTCACGGACTTTATAAGCAACCTACTCTATGACCAGCACTGGGTGGGGCGTGGAGCTCACACAGCCTGGTCTCAGCTGTCACAGGGTGGCACCCACCCGTGGCCGTGGCACAAGCAAGGGAGAGGTGGAAGGACACATGTTCAGGACCAACCAGATCTAGGTATCAAGACACAGTATCAAAAAGAATGAAAGGAAGAAAGGAAGGACAGAAGGAGGTCACCATGGACCCTTTGTATTTCTCAGCACATTGACCCAAGCCAGGAAGAAACACCATTACTGAGAAATAAATAACATAGTCTCTGCGGCAGACTAGGAAAAGAGGAGCCTGTGGTCAGGGCATCTCAGCCCAGGCTTCGAAGGTACTTCCTTGTCTCTCATTTCCAGGGCCAGGTGCCCTCAATCACATTATTGTCTACTACTTTTGCAAGGAGCGAGGAAGCCTAGGAGTCAGCCATTCTTCAACCTGTTGGGCTGTGTGTTTCGGCTGGTTTTGCATGGCAAGGGTCAGGTGGTTGACTCTTCAGGGTTACAGACTGCCTTGGGTGTGATGAGGACTGTAAGTACCGTGACAAAAGGCTCTGGGGATGGGAACTGTGCTGGGGATGGTGCAGCGAAGTGACCCGGAACACCAAAGCACTCCCAGAGCAGCTGTGAGCATCATGCTATTTCTACAGGACTTTCTCCACCCTCGCCACTGGGGACCTTTGTTATCCAGCACAACTGACTGCATCTCTGTGTGGAGGGACAGCAAAGGAGGCCAGGTACTTGCGTGAAAGTAGCTGTGAATCAGCTTTTGAGTATATAATTAAAGCCTTTGGAGTCATCTGCTTCTAAGATGAGTAATTTTTTTCATTTTTCCAATCTGAAGGAAGGCCCTGGTGACCACAGGAGATGAAAAAAGTAAGAAAGTTAGTGGGGTGTAGTTCAGTTGGTAGAGTGTTGTCTGGCATGCACGGGGCCCCAAGTTTGACCTCCAGTACCACATAAACCAGGAGCGGTTGCTGCTCACCTGTAATCCTAACACTTGCGACTGGAGGCAGGAGGATCAGAAGTTCAAGACAATGCTCTGCTACACGGACAGGTTGAGCCTGGGCTACATGGGACCCTGTCTCAAAACAAAATAAAAACAAGGAGTCGAGTGGCTAGGCAGGGTCTGAGACTCAGAATGTTGGAGGAAGCAAGGCCATGCTCTAACCCATGAGAGTGTCTCAGGTTGATGGGCAAACAGACTTGACCCTCACAAATGGGGCCCATTCCTTCCTACTGCACCTGTAGCCTCAACATCTGCTTTGAGATATGAGGGTCCTGCTGTGATGCAGGACAGCTTGAGGGGGGGGTCCTCCAATGAGAGGAACCCAATGGGCTGAGGTTGAAATTGACATGAAGTCAATGGGAGCCAAGTTTCTATCCTGGCTCCATTGCTAATTTGCCATGGGACAAAGTGAACTTGAGATATTTGATTTGTAAAACCTCAATGAAAGCATGGCTGTGGTTTGAATGTGCCTCTTTTGACAGAGGTTTCTGCCTCGCCTGGTCCCACAGCCATTCACTCCCAAAGAAACACACAGAAGTCTGCATTAATTATAAACTGGTTGGCCTATTAGCTAAGGCATCTTATTAACTCTTACATCTTACATTAACCCATAATTCTTGTCTGCGTTAGCCACGTGGCTTGGTACCTTCATCAGTGAGGCCTTCTCATCTTGCTTCCTCTGTGTCTGGGTGATGACTGCAGAGTGATCCTTTCCGCTTCCCAAAATTCTCCTGTTCTGGTCTTCCCACCTGGCTACTGACCAATCAGCATTTTATTAAACCAATACAAGTGACAAATCTTTACAGGGTACAAGACCATTGTCCCACAGCATGTCTCCCCTACCATTACCACCCCACAGCTTCCTACATAGGAAACTAAACCTCTCCCTTTGGAGATGGTATTGGTGGCTTTATGGGAGGAAAGAAACAGATCAGAGGAACTAGTTCCTACCCTGCTGTGTAAGGATATGTACATGTAGTACCATGCTCTTGGTCTTCCCTTTGTCCAGAAACATGAGCCACGTAAAACTTTCTTCTTCGGGGCTGGAGATATGGCTTAGCGGTTAAGAGCACTGACTGCTCTTCCAGAGGACCCAGGTTTAATTCCTAGCACCCACATGGCAGCTCACAACTATCTGAAAATGCAGTTCCACAAGATCTGACACCTTCACACGAATGCACATAAAATAACGTTAAATAAATCATTAAAAATTAAAAAGAAACTTTCTTCTTCTTAAATGTCCCAGTCTTAGACATTTTCTTACAAACATAGAAAAGTGACTAGGATGAAACATTCCAGAAAGAATTAGGATGCACCATGACAGCTCTAATGCCAGACCAAGCATAGAACCTGCTCATTGTTTGCAAGTAAGAGTGCTTAGGGAAACTTTAACTCTTCATGGCCCATTGTTATCATTTCCTATGAGCTATGACAATGGCCTCACCACACAATCACTGACAGGCCAACTGAATTGTATCTAATTGCAAACCCTGCCAATTTTTAGCTTGAGGTCTTTTTCCGTCTACGCATGAGATGGGCTTGGAATGTCAGGTCTAGATTGCTGGAAGCGTCTTCCATCATGGTCGACCAGAATTGTATTGGGTGTAGCAATTGTGTTGTCTCATGGATGTAACAAAATACTAACCAAAGTAATTTAAGAAAGGAAGCATTTGTTTTGGCTCACAGTTCAAGGGTGCACAGTCTATCATGACAGGGCAAATCATGGCAGCCGGGGCTTTAGGGTGGCTGGTCACATGACATCTGCAGCTGGGAAGCAGAGAGGAATGCTGGTGCTTAGCTAACCTTCACCTCCTATTCAGTCCCATTCTTAGGGTGGGTCTTCCCACCTCAACCTAATAGAGAAACTCTCTCATAGATGTACCTGGAGCCTCGTCTCTCTGCTCATTCTAAATTCCATCAAGCTGACAATCAATATTTGTTATCACAACTTGGTCATAACTATACTAGTTGCTCCTCCTCTGTGAGACTGCTTTGGGGTGCAGTCTTCTCAAAAGTTGCCATGACAACTGCATCCCAGGTACCCAGAGTGTGGACGTTGACGATAGGTGGCAAAAACTGTGACTTAACTTTGTTGCCTTCTTTTTCCAATTCCTTGAAGACTCCTCTTAGGGTCTCCTGTCACGTTGATCACTTAGACACCAGTCTCATCTGTGCCCATAGGACCTCCATCTCAGGAACAACTCCCCAGTGTGGCTATGGGGGCTCAGTTAATACACAGAAAACCTAAGAAGACCCTCTGCCACAATTAACCTGAGGTCAATCTGCTCCCTAGTGTGACTGACCCTGAGCTGACACAAAACAAGCATGTAGCAATTCACCATTATTTTCACACAGCACAAGGCTGAAAAATACGCCTGGGTCATTTTACATACATGGACACCGAGGCTTAGGTGACCACATGTCATTTTTCCAAGGTTGTGCTTCATCATGGAGAAGTTTACGTCCAAACTCAAACTCTCCTCGTTCTTTATAACCCCTTCAGAGGCTGTGGCTGTGAAAACAAAAGGCCCTGCCATCTACAACAAGCTTCCCTTTTCTCAAAATGCTGAGAAAGTGGGAACTAAGACACGGGCAGTCTGGGAGCCTTAGGCCTGACAGAAAGGAGCCACAGAGAGTCCCAGCTGCTGACCCCTGCCCCAGCCAGCCATCATGTTGAACAAGGGCTCATCCCAGGTACCAATCATCTCTTCATTTGCCTCCCAGGAGGAGGGGCAGGTCCAGTGGCAGCTTATGCACCATTTGACTCAGGGCAAGTCACACTCAAGGGGGCATCTGAGGTTACAGAACATGGAATTCTGGGTCTGTTTATAAACCAACAGGCCTGAGGATTCCATTATTCACCTTCACAAGCACAGAGCGATCTGACTCACTGGATCATAAAAGAGATCAAATGACCCCGTCACTAATAATTCTTTCCCTGGCCCATTCTCTGGCACATGGGTTTGTAAACAGAGTTTTAATGGCGCCCCTCGCACATAATAACCTCGTTTCTTTAGAGTACCTTGGCGGCCCCACCACTCTTGGCTAATCGAGTTTTAGGCTTAAGCCTCCCTCATTTGTGTGAGCTAATGTTGTTTGGGTTTTAAGAACTTCCTCAAGCCAAGGCCCTCGACCTTCCAGAACATAGCACTCATCCCAGTGAGTCTGCCTCAAGGCCTTGACCTTAACCGCTAATCATGCCAGGACTCAGAAGCCTCAGATCCCCCATTCCTCAGTCACCCCATTTCTCAAGGAAGCCTCCGTCTCTGCCTGGCAGGTCCTGGATGACCTTGAAATCACTGTCTAAAAGCGCAGATTATCAAGTCATCTGGAGAACCACAAATCACCCGCTGGGTGAAACAGGTCTGTTCACTAAGGAGCAGTCATACGCAGAGACACTGTGTGGGATGTGTGTGTGTGTTTGTGTGTGTGTCTGTGGTGCATGTGTATATGTGTGTGGTGCATGTTTGTGTGTGTAAGTGTGTGAGTGTGTGGGTATTGGAGCCAATCTGGAAGCCACGGATGATGTGGAAAAACAAAGAAGAAAGACTGAGGGGTGGGAAGGGGTGGGAAGCTCCCTGCAGAACAGTCATCCCTGAGTCTAAGTCTCTTATGGAAACCAGATGAATCTCAGCACCCTAATATTTTGAAAGTCTTTATGTGTTTTATTTTATTTAGTGTGTGTGAGTATGTATGATGTGTTGAATATGCATATGTATGTATGTGTATTGTGTGGTATTATTGTGTATGTGTGTGTGCTGTGTATGCATATGTCTGTATGTGCAGTGTATGCATATGTCTATGTGTGTGCAGTGTATGTATATGTCTGTGCGTATATTGTGAAGTGCTGTGTATGAATGTGTGTATGTAGAGTATGCAATGTCTGTGTGTATGCAGTGTATGTATATGTCTGTGCGTATATTGTGAAGTGCTGTGTATGAATGTGTGTATGTAGAGTATGCAATGTCTGTGTGTGTGCAGTGTATGTATATGTCTGTGCGTATATTGTGAAGTGCTGTGTATGAATGTGTGTATGTAGAGTATGCAATGTCTGTGTGTGTGCAGTGTATGTATATGTCTGTGCGTATATTGTGAAGTGCTGTGTATGAATGTGTGTATGTAGAGTATGCAATGTCTGTGTGTGTGTGCACGCGCGCATGTGCACATGAGTGCAGTACCCAAGGAGGTCAGAAAAGGGCTTTAGACACCCCTACCCCGCCCCAGGCTGGGATTATAGGCAGTTGTAAGTCATCCAACACAGGTGCTGAGAACTGAATTTGGGTCCTCTGCAAGAGGAGTACATGCTCTTTTAACTGCCGAGCCGTCTCTCCAGCCCCACGCCAAGATGTCTTTTTAATTCACTCTTAAATACATTTTAAAATACTTACCATGAATAAGAAGTGCCAGAGATCGAGACTGGGGTCCATCAGCCCTAACTCATCCCCCGCCTCCAGAGCAGACAGTTTCCAGAGTTCTGAGTTGTAGACAGCTAAGCCCCACCCCATGCCTTCCCCGGTGCAGTTTCTGATGGGTTGCGTTGACAGGTTCTCCCGTGTGCCCTGCACACTCTCGTGGGAACGGATAGTTACAAGGCTGTGAATAATCACATGCCTGTTCAAATCAGACATGACTATCAAATGATTCACAGAAATAATTCTGTCTGTGGTGAATTTTGGATTTGGGGATGTTGCATGAGGGAGTTTTGAACTTATGTACTGGGGGTGAAGCAAGCCTGACTAATTCCAATTGGATATAGTGGCATGTCTGAAGAATTGTTCTGGAAGGGACAGTTTTTGACATCCACTGTCCATGAGTCTCTCTCCTGATATGGCAGGAAGTGCTGAACAAGAAAAACTGGAAAGAAAAAAAAAAAAAAAACGAAAAGACCTGATGCTGCCCAGCGGTGACCATAGCACTTTCTGTCATGTATGCACGTGAGGCCCTGAGTTTTGTCTCCAACACAGAAGGAGAAAGGAAAGAGGGAAGTGCATGGAGGATATAACTCAGTGGGTGGAGAGCTTGCCCAGCACACACAAAGCCCTGGGATCGATCCACAGCGCTATATAAAGCAGACATAGCGCTGCAGGCTTACGGCTCCAACACTCCAGAGCTGCAGGAAGGAGGAGCAGAAGTTCAAGGTTACCTTGGTTACATGGTAAACTTGAGGCCAGTATAAAATGCATAAGACGAGAGAGAGAGAGAGAGAGAGAGAGAGAGAGAGAGAGAGAGAGAGAGAGCACCGTGGCAGCGGGGAGGAGGGTTGAAGAGCTGGGGAGGGGCAGTGACTCTCTCCAGATGGTATTTTAGGACTGCTGGGTGCCAGGCTCTGAGCCCCTGCAAACAAGTGTAGAAGCAGGAACTGTTCCGAAAAGACTTCCCTCACTGCTGTACAAGCCCAGAGGAAACCCGTTAAAAGAAACATTTATTTTGGCTCACAGTGTTGGAGTTTTCATTCCATGACTAGCTGGCCCCACAGTCAGGACGCAGATGACACAGAGGGGGAGACAAGGAAAGACACAGCCCCAAGGGCATGCCCCAGGACCCACCTCCAAAGCTTCCTGACACCTCCCAGTAACACCATCAAATTATGAATCTATCAACAACAGAACAATCCATTGATTAGTCCTGAGGCCTCATAGTCCATTCTCCTCTCAGTGACCAAATCCTCCAGTTGGGGATCAAGACTTCAAAATGTGAGTCTTTGCAGGAAACACTTCACATCCAAGTCATAACAAGCCCCAAGTGCAGAACTAACTAAATATCATGTGTGAATATCCAAACTGAAGGACTCTGAAGAAGCCATTTATTCTGGTAAACTGATTTTGTAAAACACAAAATGGGACATGCTTTAGCTGGGTCCACCTGTACACCCTCCACAACAGTCATTCAGTGGCCATGGCAGAGTTCAAGTAGCAACAGATGATGCCTGAGCAAATAAATGGGTGGGACAGCGTCCCAATAAAACTTTATTTACAAAACCAGACAGTGAGCCGTAAGCCTTACTGCTTCACATTAAGGCAAGTAACTCAGAAAGGAAGAGGAACTCAGTTAAGGTAACTGGGGCAAAATTGGCATCAGAGCCTCCCCTAGAAAAGAGGAGAAAGAGAGACGTGGGGAAAGTGGGAGAGAGGTGAGAATGAGCCTGGAAGGATGTGATGTGGGGCCACCAGTGTTGTCTGCCTGCTTTGAAAAGATGCAGGAAGGACGGGGAAGGTGTAAGGCTGTCATCCGTGAGAAGGGACACTGACGGAGGAAGGGGTGAAAGCAGAAGGAGGCTGCTACTGTCGTCTCTAGGGAAGGAGGCATGACGGGAGGAGCTGAGAAAGTGTGGGAGTAATCTGTCCTTAGACAGGCGCTTGAGGCGGGATCAAAACCACACTCAGATCTGAACTCACAGCTCAGGAACTTGATCATAACTAGGGCAGGAAGTAGAAGATCAGAGCAAGATGCCCAGTGGGTAAAAGCAATCCAGGAAGAAGTTGGGAGTAGGAAGAGGCAAGAAGAAGGGGTTCAAACATATATATATATCCTTCAGCAACCCCAGAGACTCTGTGGCTGACATCAGACACCCAATTGCAAATGTAAACAAACAGTGGGCATTCGAGAAGTTACCCAGTTTTCCCAAGGGCACACAGGAGGAGATCCTGTCTTCTAGACCTATACCCAGTGACCCCTTCCCTCTGTCAGATGCATATCAACTGAATTACGGGAAATGAAGGAGGCTGTGGTCCTGGAGTGGAGAGAAGTGAACCCCACTATTCTCTAGGCTCCATGAATGGCAGTGGAGGGACCACCTGGTTGTTTTTCTCACTTTGACACTGTGGGCCTGATTGGCACATGGGCTAATCAACCCCCTCAAAGGAAACGCGGTGGGTAGGTCAAGGTCCCAAGAGTGCACACCTCCTTTGAAAACTTTCTGCCAAATGACCCCGGGGAAGAGTCAGTGTCATGAAAGATGGGCTCCTGCTCCAAGCAGAACTCACTTCTGGGGCACCTTGAGTGCCTGGGAGGCTGAGAGAAGCTAGCCCCAGGAGGGCAGAGGCAGTGAGAGGAAGCCCAGGGTAATGAGGATAATGACAGCTCCCTCACAGCTCCTTTCATCTGTGGCTCACAGTGTGGCTCGTCACCGCACAATTAATTTTCTCAACACCCACTACACCGGCTGCCCCCAAGGAAGGTGTCATTAGCATCCTTTTATAAGCAAGGAAACCAGGAGGTAAGTTAGTTGGTTCAAAGCCACAAAACAGTTGTAAGGCAGGAGCCAAAGTTGGCATGATTGTCTCCCTCTGATGACAAGGGACGAGAGAGAAAGGAGCCATTTGTAGGACCCTGATTAGCTCTTATTAGTTTATCTTCCATTCACCCGTCCACCCTTCCAACTAGCCATCCATCCATCCTCTCATATACATTCTTCTATTTACCTGGTCTGCTCTTCCATCCGTCTATCCATCCTTCTATGTCTACCTCCAATCCTTTCATATGCCTGCTATGCATCTTTTATCCCTCTTTCCATCCTTCCATCTCTCCATCTATCATCTAATCTTCCATCTATTCTTCCATCCATCCAACCTTCCATCTGCATCCACCCTTCTGTCCATCCATCCATCCATCCTTCCATCCATCCATCCATCCATCCATTCATCCTTCCACCCACCCATCCATCCATCCATCTATCCATCCATCCATCCATCCATCCATCCATCCTTCCATCCATTCACTCATCTGCTTTTCCTCCCATCTGTCTATCATCCATTCATCTGTCCATCCATTTAATGGCCTCTCCACCATTTATGATGCCCATTATTCATTTGTTCACCAGTCCAATCACTTCTCTTTACTCATTCATTCAACAAGAACTACAATGCGCTATGCTGTGTAAAAGGCTGGAGATGCAAACCAAAATTGTGGCCCTGGGTTCAGATCCCTAGCACCTGTGCAAAAAGCCAGACCCAGAAGTGGGTGCCTAAAACTCCAAAGCCAGGCATAGGAGGGTCCCTGGGGCTCCCTGACCAGAGAGGCCAGCCAGCCAAATCAACATGCTCCAAGTTCATTAACTTGACCCTGTCTCAAAAATAAGATGAAAAGCAGTTGAGGGAGACACCTAGCACCAAACCCTGGCTTCCACGTGCACACACATATGACACACACAAACTCTGGCTTCCATGTGCACACGCCCATGACGCATACATGACACACATGTTAATGCTGTCAGGGGGGAGTAGAGAAAAGGAACGGAAAAGAGAAAACCAGGGTGCGTCAGCACTCAGAGATTCTTCAGAGGTTTTTCACCATTTAGGTGACCTGCAATTTATATGCAATCTTACCTTGTGTAAGGTCTACAAAATCAGATATTTATTTCTTCATCTGTCGGTGTTTGTGGTGGAATTCAGGACTGTCAGTGTTGGGTTGAGAAAGCCTGAGCACCATCTTCATTCGGTCTCTCTGGTGCGTCACGGGCACTGTTGGCCACCTAGCCATGTCGTGAAAGCCAATCCAATAAATGTCCCTCTCATCTCTCCCCCTTCTGTCAGTCTGTTCCCCTAGACTGGAGAGCCCTGACCAAGACAACCCCCATCTGTCATGTTATGCAGCCTGAGAAGACTATGAGGCACTCACTCCAGCAGCTTGCGAGACCCTTAGGGATGAGGCCATGTCTATCGTACGTAGTAAAACCCAGGGACGGGCACTGTGTGTGCCACTCAAGGCCCGCCACCAACATGCACTTCAGAACTAATGGGTGAAAAGCAAACACACAGTGACCCATCCTACCATCCCCATCCTGGGTGATTTACACAAGCAAAGCCTCCCCCAGAGCCAGCTGGCTCAGCCTCAGTCCTTGAGGGAATGGAGCAAGGGAGCCTGGCTTGATGGCTCACCCTTGTAATCCCAGTATTCCAGAGGCTGGGCAGGAGGATCTCAAGTTTGAGGCCGGCCTGGACTGCATAAGATCCTGTAAAAAAAAAAAAAAAAAAAGTTAATAAACAACAACAAAAATGAGTAAATGTAATGTAATAAAGAAGGGTTTGATAAACAGAGGTAAAAGCAAAGGGAGCAGGCTTGTGTCAATCAACTCTCTGCTTTAGGGACCAATACTCTTCATTCGGAGGCTGAAGAGATGGCTCAGTGGTTAAGAGTATGCACTGCTCTTTCAAAGGACCCAAATTCAGTTCCCAGCACCCACACAGGCTGGCTCGGGACCAGCTATAACTCTAGGGGAGCCAGAATTCCTCTATTGACCTCCTCAGGTACTGTGTGTACACAGATACACACACACATACACACACACACATACACACACACACACACAAAGGTACACATCTAGGGGAGCCAGAGTTCCTCTACTGACCTCCTCAGGTACTGTGTGCACACAGACACACACAGGCACACATCTAAGAGTTAATAAGAAGCCTGAGCTAATAGGCCAAGCTGTGTTGTATTTAATATAGTTTTGTGTGATTATTCAGGTCTGGGAGGCCGGGAAAAGAACAAGCAGTTCCTGCTTACTTGTTGGAGACATCATTCATTCACTCACTCATCCATCCATCCATCATCCATCCATCATCCATCCATCATCCATCCATCATCCATCCATCCATCCATCATCCATCCATCCATCTATCCATCATTCATCTATTTTTCTGTATCACTTTTTCTAAACTCTATCTTTTTTAAAGTTTTATTTGTTGATTTTCTAACCAAGACCCATTTTCTCTCTCATTTGGGTCTGCAGCAAACACAAAGATGTGGGTGAGAAACATGAGCAAGATCTCATGGCGCCTGAAACAGATGCCAATGGCATGATGGGGCTGCATGTTTTTCTATTGGTTTTCAATGTTTCATGACATGAAAATGACCGTGAAAACGTCTCAGCTGCCACTCATGCTGAGGTTGAGTCTCGGGGACAAAAGCTGACAATGGCAGTGAGTGGTGTGTGTCCTCACTGAGAGGACAGAGGGAAACTCTCCTTCCCAGGCTAGCCATGAGAAACGTGTCAGTATGACAAAGACAATGGATGGCCCGTGAATGATGGCCACTGCTTCTTTAAACCATAAAACCAAACACAAGGGGAGACTGAGAGACTGCCACAGCCAAGAGCAAAGTAAGGTGTCATGAGGCGTTCACAGCATAGTGTCCCAGATGGGACGTAAACAGGAGAGGACACCTGAGAAAATAAGGAAGATATATAGGGGGTGAGGTTTGGGGCTGAGAGGATGGCTTGGGTAGTGAAGTGTTTATCATGTAAGCACAGGGACCTGTGTCAGAACTCAAATTTAAAAAACCAAATCTGGATCTAGTGGCTCACAGTTGTAGTCTTAACACTGGATGGGTGGGAGGCCAGTAGATCCCTGAGGCTCGATGGGGTAGCCACATTCATCTGCTTGGCAAGTTCCCAGCCGATGAGAGACCCTGTCAAAAAAAAAAAAAACCAGCAGCAGCAGCAACATAAATAGGTCGATGGTGCCAGAGGAGCACACCCGAGGTTGCACTCTGACCTCTAAACTCACAGGAGTACACACGTGCAAAAAGTGTGGGTGTTACTTAAATTGTACGCAAATGCTGATTCACTCGCTGAGCCGAATATGACATCTGGTCTTTAAGATGCTCTCCGGGGAGTCCACAGGATGTCCCACATTTCCTCCATTGAAAATGAAAGCCTCCGCTGGAAAACAACCATCTATGAAAAAGACAAGAAAAGCGCCAGGCGCGGTGCCACACGCCCTTGC
Organism: Arvicola amphibius; assembly: GCF_903992535.2. Lineage (NCBI taxonomy): Eukaryota > Metazoa > Chordata > Mammalia > Rodentia > Cricetidae > Arvicola > Arvicola amphibius. Next base: position 118,644,364 of record NC_052056.1, read on the forward strand.
TCTAGCACTCGGGTGGCGGTGGCAGAGGGCATCTCTGTTCGTTTAAGGCCAGCCTGGTCTGCAGAGTGAACTTCAGACCAGCTAATAGGACACAATGAGGTCACTTCTAAAACAGACAAATAAATACAGACAGGGAAAGGAAGTCAGAATGAGAAGAGGGGCATTGTTTTTTATCTCTTTCAGTCACCCATGCAGGTAGCGGCTGGGCAGGCGGTGCTGTCAACAGGCAAGTTCAGGTCCCAATGATTTTTCCTTTTTCGTCATTTTCATATTTATTCTTTTTTTTTTGAGACTAAGTCATACGTAACCCAGACTACTCTCTATCTCATCACATTACCAAGGATGGCCTTGAACTCCTGATTCCCCTGTCTCCCCTTCTTGAGTGTTGGGATTTCACACATCCCCCATCATGCGGGCTTTATACAGTGCTCACATAGAGCAGACATGCTAGGCAAGCCTCTACCCACTAAGCCACATCTCTAGCTCATGTTCTCCCTAATCTTTATCACCAGGCCCTTGGGAGACCCAGGGCTTCAACTGTCATCTTCTCTCTCACAGAGGCAGAAGTTGTATTGTAGGGGTGGGGGTGGAAGCATGCTGTGGGTTCCTGGATCACCCTGTTATCACCCCTGCTCCACTCCCAAAGCCTCAGCACAAGTCTTGATTCAAGGGATTACAGCTTGAGTCGTGCCGAAAGAAGAGACATGCTTCCAAAGAGGAATATGAGAGAACCCTGCTCCCTCTGTTGAGGGAGCTGAGCATCCTGCAGAGATAGTTTCTGCTTTCTTATTTCCTGAGTCAGCGATGCCAGTAGAGGCTGCCAAGTGGGAAACCTGGGGAACCCTAAATTAGCACTACGAACACCTCTGCCCTAATGACTCTTGGCTGTTCACCACGCCTTTCATCCCAGGCATCTCAAAGAACTTGTCCAAACGTTAACTAATCTGGCTCACAACACCCCTGCTATTATTAAGCCCATTTTACAGACGAAGAAACAAACATGAAGCCACGTAGGTTGTGCAATGGGTTGGTGGCTTCAATCCCCAAACCCAATTGCTAGCTACCAGGAGAGAGGAAAGGAAAGTCAACTGGGGCAGCGGCCAGCACGCAGGCTGGCACTAGCTCCCGGCATTGGACAGGACTGAATATATAGGCCACAGAGAAAACTTGGATCAGTTTAATGAAGCTTAGTGTTTATAGCTTGGCTCTGCACCCTGGGAAAGTGGCATAGATCCCAGTGCCTCAGTTTCCCCCACATGTGAGATGGAGACTAGCATGTCTTATAAAACACTAGGAGGAAAGCTTAGAGCATGGTTTTGAGGGCCAGAAGGAACTGAACTCCTATTGGAGTTTAATGCTTTGGAGCCTCACTGGAGCCCACGGGGAGAAGCTGAGAGGCTGGAGAGCCCTGCTGATGACACTGGGTGGAAGCTAAGGGGACAGATGAGGCACAGAGTCTTGAGGAGGTCAGTGGGGCCTGAACCGGGGCTTGGCCATTGGCATAGGCGGTGAGGACATGAGGAGCTGTCCAGTAGGCTGCTGTCCAGTCAAGGTTCCAGGGGGAAAGGCAGGCGGCAGGTGTTCTCTGTTCCTGGCCTCTGCCCCACCAGTGTGTGATCCTGATAGGTCCAGAAGCTAAAACTACAGTAGCATGGGCCTGCAGAGTCCAGGACTCATTCTTCTGGCTGTCCTATTGGACGGTTCATTCCACAAGAATGTGAAACCTCCACCTCCTACCCATGCTAGGCCCCTCTTCCTGTTCTGCGGAGAGAAGTTCTTCGAGCAGTCACCAAGCAAAAGTGACTGAGAGTCACTCCTTGTCTCTCTCTCTCTCTCTCTCTCTCTCTCTCTCTCTGTCTGTCTGTCTCTGTCTCTCTCTCTGTCTCTCTCTCCGTCTCTCTCTCTCTCACACACACACAAATGCTGAAATATGTGCAAACACATATACACACATATATATGCTCACACATTTATATGCACATACACACTCATACACATACTCACACATACACTCAAACAGCCACACACACTCACGTACACACACACTCAAAACAGGCTCAAATAGATGTACACTCACTCAAATACACAGAACACACCCTTATACACTGACTCACCCACTGATACATTTATGCCATACAGAACCACATACATGCACACATTCTTGCACATGCTCCAGTGAAGCCTTATGTGCGTCAGCAGGCTCCAAATTCCATGGATGACCAGGGTTCCTGAGGAGCCTTCAGAAGCTCCATCTGTCTCCTCAGCAACTCTTGATTTCTCCACCTAAGACTTGGTTGGAAGGAGGAGGTGAAATTGAGATGCTGTGGCAACCACCTTGTTCCCATGGCGACCGCAACACGGACCTTGGGTACCTTTGCGGACTGTGACTCACCATGGGTACCTGAAGACACGTGAGCACTTCTGTTTCTTCTGCATGGGCTCAGGGTCAAATTAATGGTGCTTGAGTGACATGAAGTCAGCTCCATTTTGAAGCCCTCCAGCGGCAATTGCGTACATCTGTACAACGGGCTACTCTTCAGCCAGGAAGAAAGAAATGATGTTGTTTCCAGGAAACGAATGGGACTGAAAATCTTCAAATTAAGTGAAATGAGCCATATTCAGCAGAACCAGCCTTGTATGCTTTCTCCTATGTGCAGAATCTGGACTTGAATAGAGGTAGCAGACAAGAGAGTAGAAGGACCCTTTGGGAAAAGGAAGAAAGCAGTGGGAGAGGGGAAGGGGACAAACCACGGGAGAGGTTTGAATATGGGGTGAAATACACGACAAACATGTCGAAGTGTATCGTAGCAGAACTCATCTGTATTCACTGTGTGCAGGGAATACAAGCTAGTAGCAACAGTTTATAAAAGGAAAGAATTTTGATTATTTCTAAAAGATTAAAGAAGGTTTTAAGATTTTTTTTTTCCTGTGTCTGTGTCAGTGTGGGTCCTCAAAGGTGAGTGCAGGCACCCATGGTGCCCAGTAGAGGGTGTTAGATGCCCTGGAGATGAAGTTATAGGTGGTTGTGAGGTGCATGGTGGGTGCTGGGAACCCAGCTGTCCCTCTGAGAGAACAATAAGTCCTCATAACTGCTTAGTCATGGCTCCAGGCCCTGGAGGATGTGGAAAAGAAAATTCTGGGGCCATAGAGATGACTCAGTGGGTAAAGGAACTTTTCTTGCCAGCCTGGTGACCTCAGGTCCAGCCTCAGAACTCGTGCATAGGTAGAGAGAGCAGACTGCACCGAGATGTCCTCTGACCTTCACGAGCTCTCTCTGTGTGTATCTCTGTCTCTACCTCTCACCTCTGTTCCCCCCTTCTCTCTCTCTCTCACACACACACGCACACACACATGCACATATGCACACACATGCACACAGACACACACACTACAATAAAATATACATCTAAGTTTTCAGTAAATTCTGCCCACATCCCAGCGATCATGGCTTTGGGATAAGAATAACTGGTAGTGTGTAAAAAGTAGAAATATTTTTGCTTCCGGGTGCTAGGGTGTTATAAGTGACTTTTCTGTGAAATATTTTCAGTATCATCACACCATCTTCCAATTTAAAGGGGCTTAAAAAGAGAAGTGTAAACAGAGCCTGGCCAACCTTAATGGGGGAAATGGCAGCCGCGGGCCAGCTCTCAGCCTGCCTTAATTTAGCTCCATTCTTTCTTCCCCAGAGGAGACTGTGCATCCTAACCAGGTTGCAGAACTGAGTAGGTGTGAAATCCAAGCTGATCATAATACCTCGCTTGCCTCTGAACTTCAAAGTCCTGGCCAAACAGGCCATAAAAATAGCTCTCATTCCGAGGCCTTAATCTTTTTCATACATCTCCCCCTTTTTTGGTAACTTTTATCATCCCGGGGTGAATAGTAAGTGACAGTTATGTGCATCTTAGCCAAAAACAAAGCCAGAGTTCCCCAGTGGTGCTGTTGGTTCATGGGGAGGCCAAGCCTCAGGCTCCTCACAGGGTTTTGTCAGAGGAACTGCTGACACCATCCTAAGGAGTAGACCTGGCTCTGGAGAGATCGCAGTTTTCTGAGCAAACGTGAAGACCTGAGTTCGAGCCCCAGCATCCACACAGAAATCCAGTCTTGGTAGAAAATGCTTGTAATTCCAGAACTGGGGAGGCAGGGGCAGGAGGATTCCCCAGGTTCACTGTCAGGACAGCCTAGCCTATTGGGTGAGCTGTCCTACCAACCGTAAAAAAGAGCCAAGCAGGACCTGAAAAACAATGCCAGAAAGACTGACTTCTGACAGCAACACACACAAGCATCCATCTGCCAGAGCTCACACATACAGACATACACAGACACACACAGACACACACACAAGCACCCACCTGCCAGAGCTCACACATACAGACATACACAGACACACACAGACACACACACAAGCACCCACCTGCCAGAGCTTGCACACAAAGGGACACACACAAACACACACAGAGACATATACACACACAAACATACACATAAGCACACACACGAACATACATACATAGGCACACACAGACACACACACAAACACCCACCTGCCAGAGCTTGCACACACAGGCACACACACAAATATGCACAGAGACATATACATACACAAACATACACACAAGCACATACACAAACAGAAACATACATACATAGGCACACACAGACACACACACACACAAACACCCACCTGCCAGAGCTTGCGCACACAGGCACACACACACACACACACACACACACACACATACACACAAACATACATATACTGTACAACACCCAAAAATAAAGATCCACAGCTCACAAAAGACCATTCATATTCTGGTATTGACAAGCATTTATCAGCTGCCTAGGGAGGGTGCCATGGGGTTGGGTAGACAACCGGTTTCATGCCAACCACACAGACGCCTCAGTACCAATACTCACCTGAGGCTAGGTGTCCAGGGCCCTGATAGCCAAGGTGATCCCAGGTCACAGCAAGCATCGTTGCAAACTCATTTTTTGCTACTAACATCTCTTTTAAAAGTGAGAGGCCCCCCTCACTACTGAGCTCTTATCTTGATGCGTTTTCTAGAGTTCGCATGAATGACAGATTGGTAGAAGTGGAGAGCGGAGAGGTGTTCATATTAAAGGCAGTCAGGGAGCAGGAGAGCTGGCTTGGTGGTTAAGAGCACTGCCTGCTCTTCCGGAGGACCCGGGTTCGGTTCCCAGCAGCCACAGGGCAGCTCACAGTCATCTGTAACAACAATCCCAGGGGATCTGATACCCTCTTCCTGCCTCTATGGGCATGAAGCGCACATGTGGTTCACAGACATACAGAAAGGCATAACACCTATACACATAAAATAAAACAATAATCATTGAAAATCACTTTTTAAAAGAATTTGAGCTGTGTGTAGCCATGCACACTAGTGATCCTAGCACTGGGAAGTTGAGGTAGGAAAATCGTTAAGTTTTAGGCCAGCCTCAGGGTGTACCTCATAGTAGGGTGCTTGCCTAGTTTGAGACTGGAAATTCCAGGCCTGCATCTGTAAAAAGAGAAACGGAAGGAAGCAGAGAAGAGGAAAGGGGAGGGGAGGAAAGGGAAGAGGAGGGGAAAGAGAGGAGGAGAGAGGGGAAGGGACAGGAGAGGGGAGTGAAAGGGGTATGAAAGGGGTGGGGGAGGGACAGGAGGGGACGGAAGGAGAGGGGAGGGGAGAAGGGGAAGAAGAAGGGAAGGGAGGGTAGGGAACAGGCAAGATACAGAAACAAGCTCTAAATAATAATAACAATAATAAACCATTTATGCAGCAATTATGATGCACAGGTATTGCTCTGAGAACATCTGTCCATTTAATTTTATGATAGCTCTTTGAAGAGGATACTGTTATCTTTTTACAGTTTGGGAAACTGAGGCACAAGGAGGTTAGACAGCTTGCCCAGGGTCACATAGCTATTGAACAGAGTGGGTGAAACGTCAACCCAGGCATTCTGGTTCTTACGTAACCAGGCTTTCTCATTGGCAATTCCATTATTGTTGTCTATTTTGTTACTACTCTCGTGAATCAAGGCTACTGATGCTCTGTTTTATAGCGTGTTTGGTATGCTCCCATGTGTGTTCATTCCAACCACCTCACTGTTTGTGACTTTGAAAACAAACAAGAAACTGAGCAGGACCCAACTCATTTCACAGATTAGAGGAACGGCTTCCAAAGAGGGCCCATAAAACTGTACCTGTCAGTAATGTATCACTCCTAATCCAATTCAGCATTGCAAGACGTGGGTGTGATACCAGATACGACTATGCTACAGGCAGATAAACACTGTTTTCCCCTGCTTGGGTATGTAGAAGAGGGATGGGAAGGCAGAAAACAAATGATACTTGTTGGCTAGGAAAAGAAAAAAGGGAAGCTTCCTTAGGGGTGGCCATCTTCAGAGGCCATTCAAGATGGCGGCTGTTGGCCTCTAGCCAGTGACTTGCAAAAGGTGATGGGGAAGGGCTGAGAGAAAGTGTAAGGAGACAGCTTCCACGGGGTGAGTAATGGCTGTGTGGAGTGGGTGATTCCCCCAGGAAGCAGAGAAAGTCATAGGCTGAGCACATTCGACCAAGAGAAAGAGTCGGCACTCACAGGAAATAAATGGTGTGTTGTCGGGGAGTCGGGCAGCCTTCTGTGGGTCACAGGAAGCCCTGCTAATGGTGATGGGGCTGGAGACAGCCAAACCAGACACAGGCTCACACCGATGGCTCTGGCTTCTGTGTGTGTGTGTGTGTGTGTGTGTGTGTGTGTGTGTGTGTGTGTGTGGACCCTGGTGGCTCAGGCTTCTTCCTGCATCTGTCTAGCTGTGTCTGGTTTCCTTGTTTTTCTCCATTGTTTCTCCCACTCTTCCTGCTCCATCCTCACCTGGAGCATCTTTACCCTCCTATGTGTGACCAGCAAGAGCAATTACTCAATGAGTATCTTGGTGTTTTGGGTTGTTTTGTTTTGTTTTAAACATTTAATTTTACTAATTTTTATGGGAAAACTTATATTTTCTTCTTCATCCCCTTCTGCCCTCTCTCCAGTACATGTCGTTTAGAGCCTTAATAAAATCACAGTAGCCGGGCAGTGGTGGCTCACGCCTTTAATCCCAGAACTCTGAAGGCAGAGGTGGGCGAATCTCTGTGAGTTTGAGGCCAGCTTGGTCTACAGAGTGAGTTCCAGGACAGGCTCCAAAGCTACAGAGAAACCCTGTCTCAAAAAAAAAAAACAAACAAACAAAACAAACAAATAAATAAAATCACAGTGAGTATGTTCATGAGCCCCTTCCTCTTGCTAAGCAGGGGGCAAGGGTAGGGACCAGACAGCCGTGGGAGTCAGCACAAAGTGGCTGATGTGGCAAATCCATGGAACCCCAGAGGTAAAAAAGTGATAAAATCTGTTACAGAACTATTTCTGGCAAAATGCCATTTTTGTGTGATTCTGGATAAACATGGCCTGGAGGTGAGAGACCTAAACTCTCAGCTTCTCGCTTTTGCCAGCCCGCCTGTGTCTGTCTGTCTGTCTGTGTTCAGCCCTTGTGAGGCTCCCTAGCAACCTTCCTCTGAAGCGGATGAAAGGCATCTGATCTGTCTGTGAATCCTCCGAATCTCTTCACTCCACCAGTGATCCTGGCACTAGAGCAAGAACCTCACAGCGGGGTGTACAATCCCACCAGGAGAACAGCCTGCTCCGTTAGTGAACTCTAGGCGAGCCTGGGTTACAGTATGAGAATCTATCTATACTATTTTCCATTCCGTGAAGATGGCAACAACCATCCACACTGCAATTAAGAGTATAGCCTCATTGGTCAGATTCTTCTTGTGGCTTCCAGCAGTTCCTTGCTACTCTGTGCCTTGATTTTACTCATCTGTGAAATGGAGCCATTCGTAATGCTAAAGGGACTGTGTAACTGGACGAGAGCCTGTATTTCGGCAATGAACACAATGCTCAACTCTTTGTAGTATCCATCTGTCTGCGAACCTTGTGTCTCACACCATCACGGGCCACAGGAAACATGTAACAAGTCCTAACTGTGGTCATTTGGGGTATTTCATCTACCAGGATTTTCCCCCCAAAATCTCACTGGGTATACACCTCTAAACCCAGCACTTGGGAGTTGAAGGCGAGAAGATAGGCATCCTCAGCTATATAATGAGTACATCGAATCTGAGGCCGGTCCAGGCTACCTGAGACCCTCTCTCAAACAGGGTGTCGGGGGAGCTGGAAAGGTGACTCAGCAGTTAAGAGCACACACTGGGCTTGTAGAGGACCAAGTTCCGTTCTGAGCCCCCACACAGAGACTCACAGCCGCCTGTTACTCCAGCTCCAGGGGTATCTGGCCTCCACGGGCATCGCACCCATCAGGGGCACAGGTGCACACAAACACTGAAAAATATGACAAAAGAGTTTTTTAAGGAGTCTTAATCCCGGACCCAGATCTACTGGGTGTTATTCTTGTCTCTGAGACAGCTCTAGTCTCTCTGGGCCTCTGGGAAACTGGGGTGAGAATATTCCACCATCACGGAAGGTGTGAGGTGCCCACCTGCAGTCCTGGCTATGGAATCCTCAGAAAGCTAAGGCACGTCTGAGGCCAGTCTAGAGTACGTACTAAGACCCTGTCTAGAAACCCCCAAAATAGCAAGGACAGTAATAATAGCAGTAATGACAGTTACTTTAGAGCCCATGAGGAATAAAAAAGTTAATCTAGGGCCAGAGAGATGGCTCAGAGTACAGAGGTGCTTGCCACCAAGCCTGATGACCTGAGTTCCAACCCCACATGGTAGAAGGAGACAGCCAACTCCTACAAAGTGCCCCCTGACCTCCACATATGTGCTGTGACAGGGTTGCATGCACGCAAGTACATACACACACACACATACCCCCCACACACAAATGAATAAATGAATGCAAACTTTTACACATGAGTCTCTCTGTGGAGTATGCTTAGACAGCAGAGTGGGCCCAGCAGTGAACTTAGTAAGTGGCTAGTCATTCGATATAGTTAGGATCCCAACATATAACAGAGTCAACCTAGAGGAAGGCAGTCATGTGACTTTCCTCTCTAGCCCCTCCTACCACTATGCCCAGAGAATCCCCCAACTATATAGCTTCATGGGAAAAAATGTCCAGTAAGAGATTTTAGTACTTACTCCTTCCAGCCTACCCTTGGCTCGTGGCCTGGCCCTGCATTGGTGAGACAGTTGAGCTGCCCCACAGGGGGAAAGACTTCTGTACTCACTACCAACTAGTGTGCAGCCACCAGCCAACGCAGGCTGGCTTAAGACAACAGTTCCTTCAGTTGGCTCTCGAGTCCATTATTTAGTAGGAATCAAAAGAAATGATCCCTTTGCAGAACTGGCCCCTTTGTATTATCTCTGGCCTACAGAGTATGGAGTAGAATGGAAGAACTGGGAAAACAATATTTCTACAAGATCTCTCTTTCATGTGGCAATGCTGTCCGGCACCTCTACACAGAGACTTCCTGAGGTGGCTGCACCAAGGCCAAACATCCCAAGACTCCTAGGGAGAAGCTGGATGTCTGAAGGTTTCAGCTTTATGAATAACACTTCTACCTAACTCTATTGATCACTCAAGTTGCTGAAGATGGGCAAGATGGACACCATCTCCCTAGATAAGGACTATTAAGAATATATAGCCATCTGCAATGCACCAGGCCTCTCCCGGGAATCTTGAATGAATCAGATTCCCCATAAGCCTTTGCAGCATGAGCACGGATAATCCCAACTCTGCTGCTATCTGAAGACTCCTCCTTTTGGAGTGAGTCCTTTTAGACATACTACAACAGAGCCTTAGATGGCACTACCCAGTTAGGCAGCATTGGTGCATGCTTTTAATCCCAGCACTCAGGAGGCAGGAGCAGGCAGATCTCTGTGACTTCCAACATAGTTGGGGCTAGGTAGAGAGACCCTGCCTCAAAAAAAAAAAAAAAAAAAAAAGATAGTGGACACACAGAAGAAGAAGGGCAGTAGTTCACCAAACTAAAACACTAACAGACCCCTTTGAACATCACAGATAGGGAGCTGCAAAGAGTGTAAGGGCCCAGGGCTCAGGAAGGAAAGCTGTAAGGTGCTGGTCTCTAACCCGCCATGCCAGGGAACTCATGAATCCACTAGGTCAGATGCACAAGACCTGTACAAGATCAAGCCAACAAGATCAGCGAACACGGCAGGCAGTGACTGGACTCAGTAGGCCACACACAAAGGGGGAAAAAAGAGAGGATGAAGAGACAGTTGAGGGGTAGATACAATCAAGAAACATATGAGATTCTATTTTTTAAAAACTGACCCATTTTGTGCCCTTTTTTTTTCTTGCCGTGGAACTCACAACAGGAACTGTTGAGATCATGGCCTGTGGAATTATTTAATTTATTATTTAATATACAATACGCTGGACTGAAGAGTCCCCAGAGGACCAAGGTCAGACCTGTCTTAATGATCTCACATCCATGTTGTTCCCCTGACCGCATAGCCAGCTCTCACTAGATGCTAGCTGGATGAAATGGTCACTTAATAGAGCTTCCCATGGTGTAGCTCTCATCCCTGGTTCCAATCATCTGACCAGAATTATAAAGAGGCACTCCATCCCAGGCAGAAGTTTCCAGACTACAAAACATGTCAATGTGGGCTCCTCTGTGCCCAGGCTCGGCTCCCTGGGTTTGCTTTTCAGTCCCTGCAGCTTGCACATGTTCCCCATCTGGAAGTCCATTGACGTCACTGGGAACTTCACGGATGGAACAAATGAAAAGGGGGCAGCCTAGTCTGCAGCCTGAAGCTGTCAAGAAGCACTTTCTGACCAGGAGACCAAGGACCAACCGTGCCCGAACAGGAGGGCAAGTGGCGTGTTGACGGGGTGGTCACTGGTAGCTCTTCCGGACATTCTGATGGTGGAGACCTCCCCAGAGAGGTTTGGCCTTCCCAACATTGATTCCAGCCTCCTAACAGCCGCCTTGGCCCTGCCTCCCATCCTGGATCCCTGCTCCTCACCCCTGGCCCCAGCCTCCCACCTCCCTCCCACCAGACCCCAGACAAAAACAAAAGGCCCATTACTGAGTTATTAGTTTCGTCTCACATATCCTTCCAAGAGAGACAACTACTAGCCCCACTTTGACTTAAAATGTTTAACAGATTTGCCCAGGTCTAATTTCTGTCACCGTGTTTACAGTACAAGGAACCCAGAGAAGAAAAGTAGGAGGGCTGGGCTTGTGGTGGGGGGACAGCAAAGGGGGTGAAAAGAAAGGCCAAACTCCTTCAAAGGGCGACAGTCTTCCTTGCGGCTTGCAAGCACTTCCTCTTCCAGGGCTGTCCTATAATCACGGCTCCAACATTCACCAGGGCCGTGTTTACATCCAGCACCATTACGGCCAGGGGAGACAGGCAAAATTAAGGCCTGTGCTCTCTGTTCTTGGAGGCCCCATTATCTTTCTCCACCACCACCCCCTTCATCAAACGCCTCCAATATATGAGAGGGTAAAAAGCCTTTAATGGCATTTTGAAGACCTTAAAAGCCAGGCGGTTTGTTTGAAAAGGAAAAAGACAAGGAGTGGATCCCTGGGTCCACTTCTTGGGGAGGTTTGGGCGGGGGAGGGGGAGACACCACAAACTTTATTCTGAGTTTCTCTTCCTCTGCCAAAGTAAGCGTTGGGTCTGGAGATTTGTCTTAGATGGACAGGTGGACCACACCAAGCTGCCCATGGCTAAACCCCTTTCTCAACCATGCTGAGAATCCATCTACTCCCTTCCCCAGGCTCTCTCTCTCTCTTCCCCCCCCCTCTCATTTCTAAGGCCCAAGCTGGCACCAGCATAGATGGCTGAGGCAGGAAAAGAGGAGAAACAGATCAGTGAGGGCTGGAAGAAATAGGGCTCCTTGGCACAGCCAAAGCACTGGATGTTGGGTTTCTTCATTCCGCCGAGGCTGGGAAAATCCCAGTCACACACAACCACAGCGTTTGGTTCCGAGAGACGCCGCGTTTTCCAAAGCCCTTTTCTGCCTACTTGTCTGTTTCCATTGCTTTCGGCCAGTTGTGCCTGCTGAGTTAGCACTGGCTTGGCATGGGGTGGGTTGAGCCGTAGTAATCCTAAGTAATACTGGATTGAAGACTGACTTACGGGGAGAACACTGCATTTGGGTGGCGTCATGGTTTCATTTCCATTCACATGTTAAAAATCTCCTGACAACAAGCAACTCAGGAGAGAAAGGGTTTATCTGGATCACAATTCCCGGCTACAGGCCATCACCATAGGGAATTCATGCAACAGGAGGGAGCTTGAAGCTGCTTGTCAAATCACATAGCCAGTCGAGAGCAGAGAGAAATAAATACATGTGTGCGTAGTGCCCTGCTAGCTTTCTCTACTCTTACACGATTCAGGATCGGAACCCAGGGAATGGTGCTGCCCATAGTGGGCAGGTCTTCAATTAGCAAAATCAGGATAATCCCCAGAGAAGTGCCCACAGGCCAATCTCACCTAGACAATCGCTGACCTAAGACTTTTCCCAGGTAGGATGTATTGAGTGGACAGAATGAACTGCCTGTCGCAGCACGGAAGACACTATAGGCTGTGTGAGCGATACAGTGACAGATACTGTGTGTGGTGTGTCAGCCTGGGTTGTGCCTTGTGACTTGTTACTCTCATGTAAGACATGTTGGAATGAAGCAATTGGGTTTCTGCAGTGACATTGCTGAGTTGGGTGAGGTATGTGGTGATGGCCAAGAGAAGCAGCATGGTGTCGATTGTGTTAGATAGTGACTCTGACATCCAGTCACTGTTGCCACATACCCGCTCTGCACAGAAGCTGACGACGGCTTGGGTCTCTTGACGTCGATGGGAGGACAAAGAGGCCATCAAAGCCTCACTGCCAGCTGTGCCCTATCTCCTAGCCACCATGCCCTATCATCTTTTGGTAGTCTTCTGTACAGGGCAATGGGCTCTCTAATTCCTGCATTTTCCAGTTTCTCTCCTTGAAGAAGACTCTTTTAGGGCTCAAGAGATGAGATGGCTCAGTGGCTAAGAGCACTGGCTGCTCTTCCAGAGGACTCAGGTTCAATTCTCAGCTCCCACATGACAGCTCACAACTGTCTGTAACTCCAGTTCCAGGGGCTCTGACACCCTTACACCAATTTAGATAAAATAAAAATTAAATAATTTTTTTAAAATGCCACAGGGAAAAAAACAGTGTAAATACAAGGAAAGAAAGAAAGAGAGAGAGAGAGAGAGAGAGAGAGAGAGAGAGAGAGAAAGAAAGAAAGAATTTTACCATGCAGAGCTTCCAGCCAAACTGTAAATCTTTCCTCTTCCCTCTTATACGTCAAATAGTTTCCTAAACTCACTAGGACCTGAGGAGACAGGGATCTGGCCAGGAGTACTGTAGGCATTAGCACACTCCTTAACAAGAGTGTTGTTCGCTGGGACTCGCTCAGAGGGTGAAGAATCCTGCAGCGAAGTCCAACACCCTGAGTTTAATTCTCAAGATCCATGTGGTGGAAAAAGAGACTCAGGTCTTGCAGGTTGTTCTCTGCCTCCACTAACACACAGTGGCATGCGTGTACATCGCCCGCAACACAAACACACACACACACACACACACACACACGTACATGAATGTAATACTGCTGCCTGCTCATTAGCAGGGAATTTCCTCTCTGCCCAGAGTGACTGCCCATGGGGCACCTCGACAGTGAGCATCGTGACACCGTCTTAGAGAACCAAGTTATCCCACCTCCACCATTAACCACACTCACCAAAGGGGTGAACCAAGCATCATCGTGTCCTATGCACATAGCAGCCCCGGGAAGGATGGGCTGCCAGCTGTGTCTGGTGGCAACAGCGCATCGAGCAGATCTTTGCAGGGATGGTGTGTAACAGGCAATGGGGGCGGATGGGAACAGGGACCTGAGAGAATGACTTTCACACAAAGCCGCACAATGACTTGTAAGATCGTTTGTGATTCATGAGATCATACCAGTGCTCAGATTCCTAGCTCTGCAGGGCAGTGCACCAAACTTGCTCTTCCCTTCACGTAGGTTACTCTGCTGTCTGTTTGGGACAAGTTGTGTTGTTCTGTTTTCCTGAGGCTTCTGCTGTGGTTTTTGTTTATGGTGGGACCTGCTCTGTGTCAGAGGTCACTTTGGTCCCTGTCTATTCTGTATGATCTCCGATAGCACCACACACTGTCTTTGAGGCTTGAATGCTGAGACACTCGTGGAAGAGGGCAAGCACTGAGTTCACAAGCAGAGGCACGAACGGGGAAGCAATAGACCTCACTCCTAGGCTGGGTTAGAGGTGGCATATCGGAGCTCTGCGGGACATAACCAGTATGGCCGACATGCTCGAAGATGGAACGGCGAGGTCGTGGCCGGAATAATAATAATCTACCCTGCAGCCATAAAGGGCTGCTGTAGGGAGCCCAGCTTTTTCTAGGGATGGTAGTCCCAGCACAAGGGAAGTGAAGTGTGTGTGTGTGGGGGGCGGGGGACAAGAGATCGCAAAAAGGCCAGCCTGGACTACATAGAGAAAGCCTGTCGAAAACAAAGGGGAAAGCAGGAGGAGGCAGGCCAATTTAACTTTTAAGGAAAGGAAAGTTTGCATAGCAGGATTAGAGCCTGTCTTTCTTTCAGTGATAGAAGATAATGGCATAAAGGACAAGAAATGTAGCCTGGGGGTGTAGCTCATTTGGTAAGGAGCTTACCTAGCTTACACAAGGTTGTAGGTTCAATCCTCACCACTGGGATGAAGGTGGGTGAGGATAATAGAGAGAAAGAACATGGGACCCAAGCTTGGCAGCTGAAAGCCCAAATGCTCACGCAGTGCCCACTGGAGCCCACATGGGGCATTTTGCTTCTCTGAGACTCCATTTTCTCACCGGTGAAATGGGAATGTTCTTAACACCAAGCTCACAGACCTATGATGGGGATGGTTCAGGGGACACACTTGCAAGAAGTGCTTTTTGCATTGTCAAGAGCATAAAATCTAGGTGCGGGAGCCAACACCTGCAATTCTGCCTCTCTGGGCTGAATAACCAGACCCTATCACAGCACACACACACACACACACACACACACACACACACGACACTCATATATCAGATAACCCATCAGCCCACCATAAATCAAGCCTCCATTGAGAAACCACAAACACAATTCCAGGATGACCGAGAGCAGAATCTAAGTCTTCGAATTAAGGAATACCAAGAGGAAAACACATACATATTAAATTATACACATAGTATTAGTCTTGGATAATCCTATTTTCTCACCTATGCTTATGTTCAGAGGGGTAAGCCAGTACCCTCATCATCACACACAAAAAAAGAAACACTGTCATCCAAACTTAGAATGACCCCCTACGCATAAACCCATATTTCTATCACCACCTCTCTGGTTTAAAATACACACTGAAAACCTTCTCACCTGGATTTGTGTCTAACATCCAACTTCTCAAAATAAACACCCCCCCCCCAACCCTTGGTCACACCACACTCTAGATGAAGTGGGTCTGCCCCATTTGAGAAGTTTCCTGGGCTGTGGTAATGGAAGCAATGGCCCCTCCTGCCATCCTGTCTACTCCTCCTTTGCTTCCCCACACAAGTGTTTTACATGGATGCTGAGTTCGTGCACAGCCTGACTCTGTGCCCAGACTCAGTATCTTGTCTCTCTCGGTCACAGAAGAAATGACAAAGTTTTATCTCCTGGGTTTATATTGGACCAAGTATGAAACACCTACACACACACACACACACACACACACACACACAGGCTCATACATTTAATGCTTGATCTCTAGTTCATAACATTACTTTGGGGAGTTCTAGAAACTTCAGGCTACAGGATTAGCTGGAGGACATGGGTCACTGAGCGTGAGATCCTGCAAACATCATGCCCTAACTTCCCCGCCACACACACACATGCACACATCTTATGCATCATTAGATGAAGCTGTTTCTCCTCATAGCTCCCAGCACCACGATCTGCCAGAGATTTGGTGGCAGCAGAAGAAAAGGACCCGGTGACCTTGCGTATTCAACTGCCCCTCATCTCCCCACAGGCCTTCATCCACCAGCTTCTCAAGCCTGCATTGCATCCTGGAAACCATATCTCTTTATCTCCCCATCCACTTCCTGTCCATCCAACTCCCACCCTCCACCCCACCTCCCCAGCACTCCTCACCCCTCCATCCTTCTCCTGGAATTGGTTCCTGTCTACTCCATCTCTTCTCATTGTAGACAATGAACCTTTTACACGTGCAAATCTGTTCATTAAAAACCATCTTGGAGCTCCAAATTGCTACAAAGTGATGGACCAAGGTGGAAAAAAGAGTGTGCACTCTAAGTCTGGGGCCCTGTGACCCTTAGGACCAGGGCTGTGCCGTTCGAATTTGCCCTGACCTTGAGTTTGCACATTATGCCTATAGTTCAGGGTTAGTGCAAAGACTCACAAAAATTAATTTTAGAATGTCTTTGAAAGAATGTCTTCTGAGCAGTAAAGATATGATGTATGCTAACTATTATCAGCCCCACCATCATCATTACAAGTTTTAATTATTTGAACAAAACCCCCAGACCTTAGACTGACATGCAGGGGCTGGCAAGATCTCTCTTTTGCCTCCGTATGCATTCTATCTCCTCCCTTCTCCTCCGCACCACCCAATCCCAGCTCTTTGATCTCTGAATGTGACCTAAGGCCAATGATTCATGCATAAAGATATTCATCACACGGGTGTTTATTACAAAGGTTTCTTTTCTAAAGCGAAATATCCATAAATTAAAAAAATGATTCTGTAAAATTGTGGTATAACCAAATCTATCGCAATCACTTTAAAATATGGCTCTAATGAATATTTAATGGTGCGAGAAGCACTTGTGACGAGACAGGTGTATGAGAGACCCTCCCCAGCTGTAGCTAAGGCACTACTTACCTGAAGGAAATAGAGGGAAATAGTTAGCCATGTCCACCTCGGTGATGTTACACGGCAGACCTTGTTTCCTTTGCATCTTACCGATTTTCATACGCTTAGCACGAGTGTCTCGCTCTCATCCCAGAGGCAGGGTTTGGGGAGCTAGAGAAAGAGATAAAGAACACATGAAAGAGTCTCTCTTTTCTGTTTTAAACTGAACTATTTTTGTATTAAAAGTTAATTTGGAGACTGGAGAGATGGTTCCCTTGCCAAGAGTGTCTGTGATGTGAACACGAGACTGGATGGTTGCACACACCCGTCTTCACAGCCTTGGGCTGCAGACCCCAGGACTCGCTGTCCAGCTGAGGTTTGGTGAGAGACCCTGTCTCAAAAAAAAAAAAAATAAAGCAGAGAGCAAAAGAATCCTCCATTGACCTCTGCACACACACACATGGGTGTGCAAACCATAACTTGCATACACCACACATAGAGAGACCCATACCCTACATACCCTACATCTTACACAACACACACTAAATACACAGACACATCACACACCCCTACACACCCATACTCACAACACCCTGCCTCTCTCTCTCCCCCTCACACACACACAACACTTAATTTTATCGGAAGTCACCCTTCCCACCAACCCACACGTGTAATTCCTACCATCTCCCTCCACCTTCTGTCCATAAACACAATATTTTCAATTCTGGTCTTAAACAATTCAACTGGAGATGTTAAAAGAATCAATCCCCTTCCAAATCTTAAGTTAATTTGTTAGGGTCCTGTCCCTGGGACAAGGGAAATTTGAAAATAGAAAAGATTACAAGCTGCTTCATTTTAGAATAAAATCCAAAACAGATTCGGTGGCAGGAAGCAAATATATTAATATTAAATTGAGAAAGAGGGAGAGGAGTCACATACTTTCATGGGGGTGCTAGAGGGCATTGTCCCTGAACTGCACTTAGAAAATGGGGCTTTGTCACCATAATGTGTCAGGAGGAAAATAGCCCTTTGTGAGTGATGGGGCACTGTGGTAAGATACGGTGTGTGTGTGTGTGTGTGTGTGTGTGTGTGTGTGTGTGAAGGGTGTGTAGGGGTGTCATATGTGGACGTGTATACATGCATGTGCAATTGTTTAATGTATGTGCTTACGTGTGTGCCTATGTATGCACATATATGTGTATGCATATGTTTGTACATGTGTCTTTGGATGCATGTGTGCCTGTGCCAGCACATATGTGTCTTGTGAAAAAGACAACGAAGAGGGCAAAGTTCACCCCCTACCTTACTCTTTTCAGAGAAGTTTGGGTAACTTTGCTGCAGGAATTCTCATCTTACCCCAAGCCTGCTCCCTGGGTGGAGACAGGAGGCTCCCAGATCAAGCAGCCCATGAAGGGGAAGGGGTGTGCGTTCCGTTTGATGGTGTGTCAAGATATACACTCCAGTGCCTCATTCTTTACCTAAAAAAAAAGAAAAGAAAAGAAAAAGAAAAAAAGAAACTAATGCTTTCAACTGAAAGAACCAAGCCAAGCTTCCCAGCCCAAAAAAGGAATCGACATTCTTGCAGAGATGCCTGTTCGGAAGAACGCAGGGCACAGACTTCGCTCATACATCACCAGGAACCCCAGTGAATGAAAGCGTTATTCACATTTTCCTGTGATTTTTTTCCGCTCAGGGACAAGGCATTTTAAGAGGAGGGAATGAAAGGGACAGGCGCTGAGGCTGCCATTGTTGCTTTGACATTACAAATGACTGTGTTTATGATGCCTGTTCCACAGTTCCTGCGTTCCCCTCCACCAGTGCCAACAAAGAGAGTGATTTCCCAGGGCCTGCTCTCTGCTCTGATTTTACATCTTGCTTTTCCTTCTGAATGCCCATGAGCAGCGGAGCTAATTCTTCACAATGGTGGTGCTGGGGTGGGGGACTGGCATGCTTGTATTTCTGCCACTCAATTACAATCTCCCTATTAGTTCTCAAAAGGCAAAATGTTCCTCTTCTGTGAGAAGAAGTGCCACACACGTGCACCAGTTCTAAGGGGTCAGGCTTTTGTTGATGTTCTAGCCACCTACTAGACCCAGGAGCCATATGTAGCACTTCATCTGCCTGTGTAGTGAGCCGAGGAAGCAGGTGCTTTGATGGTGCCCACTGGGGAGGATAAAGAGACTGAGGTTTGCCGGGCAGTGGTGGCGCACGCCTTTAATCCCAGCACTGGGGAGGCAGAGGCAGGCGGATCTCTGAGTTCGAAGCCAGCCTAGTCTACAAGAGCTAGTTCGAGGACAGGCTCTAGAAACTACAGGGAAACCCTGTCTCGAAAGAGAGAGAGAGAGAGAGAGAGAGAGAGAGAGAGAGAGAGAGAGAGAGAGAGAGACTGTGGTTCTCGTTGATGATTGATTAATTGATTGATTGAGACAAGATCTCATGTAGCCCAGGTTGGCCTTGTACTTACTTATATGACCAAGGATGGCCTTGAATTTCTTATCCTCCTGCCTCTTGAGAGATGGAATTATAAGCATATGTCACCATACCTAGTTTGAGATATTCCCTTGTGTCTATAAGCATCAGTCAGCAAAATTGGATAAAAACTTCATCATGGGGGACTGGAGTGATGGCTCAGAGGTTAAGACCACTGGCTGCTTTTCTCAAAGACCTAGGTTCAATTCCTATTGCCAACATGATACCTCACTACCATCTATAACTCCAGCTCCAGGAGATTCACACAGACATACATGTAGGCAAAAGACCAATACACATAAAACAAAAATATAGTAAATTATTTTTAAAAACTGGATTATGGAAAGGTAATGGCACAAACCATGAATAAAAATACTAAGTAAACAAGGAATGAAGGCATATGCCTTTAGTCTCAGCACTCAAGAACAGAGACAGGCAGACCTCTGTGAGTTCTGGTCTACATAGTGAGTTAAGACCAGCCTACCTCACATGACAAATTCCACACCATCCTGTGTTATATATTGTGACCTTGTCTTAATAAAATAAATAACAAAAGAGTCAGTGTGTTGGCATATGTCTGTAGATCCAACTCTTGAAAGATGAAGGCAGGAGAATCAAGGTCAATAGTAAGTCTAAGGCCAGCTTGGGCTATGGGAGACCTTGTCTCAACAAATAAATCATTTAAATGAAATGAAAAGTTTTGTGAATCTGTATATATTGTCATATCCATAAACAAGGTGTCTTTAGGGACTGATGAAAGATGGGACTGGAGAGATGGCTCAATGCTTTAGAGCAGGTTTGGTTCCCAGTTTCTACATGTTAGCTCACAACCATCTGTAACTCCAGTTTCAAGGAATTCTACACCTCTTTTGGCTCGATGGACAATAGGCATGCATGTGATGCAAATATACACCCATACATCAAAAATAAAAATATTTTTAAAATGAATAAAGCAAATCAACTATGAAGTTCTAGTTACTCAGTATATCAGTGGACAGTTCTCTCTCTCTCTCTCTCTCTCTCTCTCTCTCTCTCTCTCTCTCTCACTATGCAGCTGAGGATAACATTGAATTTCAAATTCCCCAAACTTCCACTTTCCTAGTTGCTGTGGGATAACGCTTTTGTACACTGTAAAGATTTGTCACTCATATTAGTTTAATAAAACACTAATTGATTAGTAGCCAGGCAGGAAGTATAGGCGGAGCAACCAGACTAGAAGAATTCTGGGAAGAGTAAAGGCAGGCAAGCCATCACCAGCCAGATGCAGAGGAAGCAAGATGAGAATGACTCACTGAATAAGGTACCAAGCCACGTGGCTAAACATAGACAAGAATTGCAAGAGCTAGTTAATAAAATTCCTGAGCTAATAGGCCAAACAGTTTATAATTCATATAAGCCTCTGTGTTTTGTTGGGACTGAATGGCTAAGAGAATCGGCAGGAGAGAAACTTCCATCTACATGAGTACCAAGAATGTAGGTCTGAGCCACCACACTGTTTTATGCTGTGCTGGGAGTGTAACCCAGGGTCTCGTGCAAGCTAAGCAAGTATTCTAACCACTGAGCCATAACACACACACACACACACACACACACACACACACACACCACCCTTCTCACATCTTATGCCTGGTTTCAGTGTCCTGACTGGGCAGCTGGGTGTAAAAGATTTCAGGTTCTCAGCTTAGCTTTCTCATCTACTGGAAATGTCACCGCTGAGTGAGCCTCAATGTGGCTTAGCTACAAATCACATATTTAACCTTCATTTGGTTTCCGAATTTTCCTTTAGGTGAAATAGCTTAGCTCAAAACGAGTCTCCATAGGTGGCTTCTGGGTCATTCCTAGGAAGCAACATAAGAAAAGAAAAACGAATCAAAGGTCCTTGAAATTCATTGTGCACAATGGTCCCGGGCAATCACATAGAACATCCAGCCTCAGTTTTCTAAAAGAGAACACAAGGATCAGAACCCCATTGCCTGCCTAATCATGTAGAAGACGCAGGGGACAGTGGGAGCTTCTGTGTACGACCAGGCGAGGGTGTTCAGACTCTGCCTGCAGCTCCCACATTTGTTCCAGGGTAGACATAGAACAGCCCCAGGGGAGAGAGCTCCGAGACTGTCCCTGCTGACGAGAGCAGCTTCACCAGGGAGAGCTAGGGGGAAGTGTCAAAGTTTGCAGAGGGAATCAGACCTCTGCAAAGAGACCAAGAAGGGAAGAGGGGCCCAGAGCAGGAGGGTGTGCGGGGAGGTGGAGGAGGAGGGAGGACAGAGCGTCTTAGTAAGCTTGTCCTCTGGCCCCGGGATCCTTGGCAAGCGATACACTTCTGAGGTTCAAGTTTGTTTATTCTTGGCAAAATGCAACCGCCTGTTTCTAAGAGAAAAGTCTTTAAAAGGCTTATAAAATCTACTCAAAAGGCTTTCTGGACATCAAATAGCTCATAAAAAGGAACATTTTGATGAGTTAAGTGTAAATGAATCAGAACCATACGGATTCCATTTCGCCTAATCTACCATTGGATTCAGAAACGAAGGAGAAAAATACTTCAAGCCAAAATTCTTCAGGGGCTCTGCAGACCCCAGAACCTTTGAAAACTGTTGGCAACGGTGAGCCAATCCTTGACAGAATGCCATCCTGCCATCCCGAACTTCAGTTTTTAGAAACAGTTCCCACTAGAAGTCCATTCTGCATAATGGAGGGGAAGGGAGGGTGGCCGACTTGGCTTACTGTGTGTGGTGACCTTTGCCCCCTGTGCCACTGTTAACACGATCTGAGATGAGGACCGGTTTTATGTCATCAGAGTCAAGGAGTGCAGGCTATGATAGCCGGGAGTTGGAGTGCTGAGCCTAGTGCCCCCAAGACCAGCTTTGTGAACCTCACTATGTGAAAGGAATTCCCCTTGGCCCTAGGTTCCGCGTCTATGAAGCCGATGGAGGGGAGCATCTGTATCAAATGGAAGCGGAGGTTGAACCTACAGAGTGCACTGACACTCTGTCCTGCGGGAGAGGCACTAGCCTGGGCTACGCAGAGAGTGCCTGGCTCAAACAACCAAAGGGGAGGAATTACTGAACATTTCCAGTGCCTCATCCAAAATAAAGATGTGGTCCACAGTCATCTTCATAACGAGGAACACCCATGGAGGGAGCATTGGCGAGAGGAGGAAGGATAGTGGGGGTGGGGGCCTGTGGGGGTCAATGAAAATGATCAAAGTAATTAGGCTTACGAATACTCACAGTGAAAAGTTCATAATGAAATCCATTACTGATACAATTAAGGTGCACTAACTAAGTATAATGACAGTGGGGGTGGGGTGATGTCTCTCTGGGTAAGAAGCTGGGTTTTCATCCCAGCACTCACGTAAAAGCCACACCTGCCTGTGACTCCACAGGCAGGACAGCAGAGACTGGGCCCCTGAGTCGCGCAGGCCAGACAGTCTAGCTGAAAAGTGTCTGACGGGCCCTATGAGAGACTCTGTCTCAAGGGAATCAAGCAGAGTGATAGGGAAAGGCACTCCACCACTGAAGGCCTTCAGGCACACTCGCGCCAGGTTGCACACACACACACACACACACACACACACACACACACACACACTGTCCACAAACAGCAGTAGTCGGTGGAGTCAAAGGGCCTGAGCCAGTGAGCCTGACTCCTGCCACACTCTGAATCCTTGGGAGTTAGAACTCATGATTTTGACTCTGTGCCTCTCAATTTCAGCTTAAGGCCATATTGTGATAGATGATAGATAGATAGATAGATAGATAGATAGATAGATAGATAGATAGATAGATAGATAGATAGATAGATAGATAGATAGATAGATAGACAGACAGACAGACAGACAGACATACAGATATATCATTATCTGATACTTCTCAAAATAACCCAGTCAAAACGCACAGTTCTGGGACTGACTTCCCAGGGAGATTGCTCTCAGAAGTCCCCCTCCACACCCTGGTAGTCGCAGGGGGTGGCACTTCTCAGGATGCCCAAGGGCTCTGTGACACTATGACAGGCACTGAAGTGGGGGTAGGAGCTGTTGAGGGAGATCCTAGTCTGTAAAGCTTTTGTTCTCTGATACCAGGAGTTTGAAAACTCATGGAGAAGATGAAAGCAGGGAGAAAAATCTGGAATCGTACTGCGGCTTCCATCCATTGTCTCTGTGAGTGAGGCTTTAAAATACAGCCATAAAAATATACGAGACAAAATCCAAGGTGGAAAAAAATGTATATTTTATATACATTGGCCAGGTGGGTGATGTTGTGTTCACATATGGTTATATCAAAGTGAGTAATTGCAGCATGTTAAAAACATAATTGCTTCCGTATGAGAGATAAGGTTATGAATGATTGAAAAGTCTCCAGGAGCCAGGCAGTGGTGGCGCACACCTTTAATCCCAGCACTCGGGAGGCAGAGGAAGGTGGATCTCTGAGTTTAAGGCCAGCCTGGTCTACATAGTGAGTTCTGGGATAGCTAGGGCTACACAGAGAAACCCTGTCTTAAAGAGAGAGAGAGGAGGGGGAGGGAGAGGGAGAGGGAGAGGGAGAGGGAGGGAGAGAGAGAGGAGAGAGGAAGGGAGAGAGAGAGAGGGGGGGGGAGAGAGAGAGAGAGAGAGAGAGAGAGAGAGAGAGAAAGAAGAAACTCCAGGTTATGGAGTGTTCTTTCATCCTGAAGAACTGTTTAAATAGAATTATTGTTTTGTTTGTTGTTTCCTTTGTTTTTGTTCTCATTTTGCTTTTGAGACAGGATTTCACTGGCCTAGAACTGGATACATAGACTAGACTGACCTTGAGCTCACAGAGATCCACCTGCTTCTGCCTGCCAAGTGCTGGGATTAAAGGTGAATGGTAGCACACCTTGTGATTACCGTATTTTTGAGCAAGAGCTGAAGGAGTCTTTCCAGTGTCTCAGAATCTGAGCCCCTTGATAGGATGGATGAGGAAATGAGACTCCATTCTGGGACCAGCATCGCCATTCTTGCTATTCCGGCACTTAGAGGCTGAAGCAGGAAGACCCCAAGTTCAAGTTCACTCAGGACTACAAAGTGAGACTCTAAATCACAAGTCCAAAAAGAGAAAGAGGAAAAGAGGCTTTGAAGGTGAAAGGAGGGGTGGAAAATAGGGGTACTGAGGGAAGAAAAATTGGAGGAAGGGTGGAATTTGCTGCCTTGTAACTTAGAGATGTGCCGGAGGGCTGAGTCCAGCAGCCGGGGGTCTAACTGGCCTCTACTCTCACCTCAAGCCTATCAGAATGCTCTGATCACAGAAGTCACAGGTCTGATCTTGAAACTGGTGTTTTCATTGCCTCAGTTTCAGCCCCTCTGCCCCAACCTGGTCCAAAGAATTTTACATATGGCTCCTGATGTCGGCAAGGAGGACAGATGTGAGTGGAGCATGGAGGGGGTGGTGCTGGCCTACGGTGCGAGAAGGGAAAATGGACAGGGTCCTCCCTCCCTCTCAGCTGCAAAAACTGCTTCCCAGAGAGCTTACCTGGCCTGACAGTTGTCACACAAGGGCCACAGACCAACCAAACTCCTGCACAGCCCACGGTTACCAATCACCTCACACTCTGAACTCTGCGAATGTGTGACCTTGACACCCACTCAGGGTCACTGGCAAGGTCATAAAGGGAAGAGTGGCCAAGAAAGAGCAAAGGAAGGACCTTTCCGTTAGAGGCCACCCATTCCAGCAAGTCCCCACCAAGCAGGAATAGCAGGTGTCTTTTAAAAAAAATACTCTTTCCCTTTTTAATATTTATTTCCCAGAATTTGTTCATCCAACTAATATTTACCAGTTTCTTGTGCCAGGTTTGGTTCCAGGTGCCAAGAACACAAGGTCCCTGTGCGCGCGCGCGCACACACACACACACACACACACACACACACACATGTTCAGGCAAAGAGGAAAACGGACAAGTGTCTAAGAGTCAGGACAACTTTAGAACAGCAAGCATTAGAAAGACCCCTTATGAGGTCCGGGGCATAGGCATTTTGATTACGTTGGTGTGGGGCCTTCTCCCAGGGGGACATTCAGCAAAGGCCTAGCTGTGCATAGAGCTAACAGCATGGACAAAGGCCCTGGGGTGGAAAGAATTTATTCAGGTTTTGGGAACGGCACATACAAAGGCTCTGAGGTAGGGACAAACCTGACATACTTCACCATCAGAGGTTGTGTGACTTAGGTGGACCTAGCCAGGCCAATAGTGACAGGAATGGAAAAAGGAAAGCCCAAAGCATTTGGCGTTCTTACCTTTGCAAGCGTGAAGTTCTATAAGAAACTCAGGCTTAGCACAGGGGACTCAGGCAGTGTTGGTAAAGTAGGAAACTGAAGCAATGAAAGCCATCTACAGTCCTGGACCAAGAGAGGGCCAACCAGTGACATCTTGGTGCCTGACTTTTTAAACGCTTTACTGCCTATCCGAGTATATGAATAAATAAACACGCGTTTACGAGAGTGGAGTCATATAATAGATCCACGAAACTGGCTTTTAAAGCTTTTATTTTATTGTGCATTTATTACTTCTTACATCATAAACATCGACATCAGCATGCCGAGGCCCACGATGCCCACAGAACAGGGACACTTAGCAAATATTTGTAGAAAGAATGGGGTAGAGGAAGAAAGGGAGGAGGAAGGGAAAGGGAAGAGGAGGGAAGGGGGAAAGACAGAGTAGGAGAGGGGAGAGGCGACACCAGAAAGAAATGATCACCATAGCAGTTATTTTTGGTATTTATTTATTTATTTATTTATTTATTTATTTATTTATTTTGAGACAGGGTTTCTCTGTGCCACCCTAGCTGTCCTGGAACTCACTCTATAGACTAGGCTGGCCTCAGACTCAGAGATCTGTCTGCTTCTGCCTCCCAAGTGCTGGGATTAAACACATGTTGCTTCCACCGCCCAGAGCAGGCCAGCATCTTAGGTGGCACTGGTGTATGGCTTCACTTCTTGGCCTGCCTTAGTCCCCTAACGTCTGGGCCACGTTCAGGTCTTGATAACCCAGTGACACTGCAGGAACTGCAGGAACTGCAGGAACTGACTTCGGCCCTTGTAAGCCACTCTCATTGCCCTGGGGATAAACACTGCACAACGGGGCTTCTGGGGGGGGGGGGGATGTAGCGTGCTCGTTTTTAACTGAAAACCGATCAGTAATGTTCATAGCATTGGGTTTCGTTCACCCACACGAGCAAAGCCAGACTCCCAGCACCACAGTATCAGGGACCAATTTCCTGAGCAAAGCTGGCTTCTAGAAAGGTCTCTCCTTCCACTTCATCCTGTGAACATCTTTTCCACCTGTTAAGTCAGGGCGTGGCTCTTCCACCCTTCCTGATTTTGTTGAAATGTTTTGGAAGCAAACTCTCTCAGACCCCAGGCAAGGGGCTCCCTGGCCCACAGAGTAGCCTCACTGCTATCCTCAGACCTTCCCAGGTGAGAGCTCCCCATAACCCTCCCCCCACATCCCCGATATTAAGAAGTGTAAAAAGATCCCTGGAGCTGCCTGCCAGGCCTTCTCCTAAGCCCCTGCTTTTAATATTGATTTGGCAGCTACAAGAATGGTTTCTTTTTTTAAAAGCACAAGATCGGGGGCGGAAGAAAGCAACTTCAGAACCACGGCCATGAACCTGGCCATGAACCTGGCCATGAACCTGGCCATGAACCCAACCGTGAACTTGGCCATGAACCCAGGCTGAGCCGTGAGTGAGCAGAGCGTCATGCGTCTCCACCATCTTTGTCCCAAGACTCCTTCCCACAGCCGGGACTTTTGGGTCCCCATTCGCTGGATCTACTCCTTACAGAAAATGCCAGCCAGAGGGTGAGCCACGCCCTGATACAGACACCCTGAGCATCACATGCCTGAAATTCTCAGGGTCAGACATGTTTAGGATTTTAGAATTTTCTAGTTTGGGGAGTATTTTTGTAGACAGAATGAGATATCTTAGGGATGGGACCAAAAAGTAAACACAAAATGTGTTGTTGCCCCACATAGCCTCATACAGGAAGCTGTTTGACGTAATATTTAATTCATGATATTATGCATTAAGTTTTCTGATGTGACAGGTTTTGGATTTTAGACCATTTGGAATTTCTGATTTAAAGTGACTAAAAAAAAGGAAAACGAATAAACAAGAAAATATGACTAGCTGATATCCGGGCCATATTAAAATGCTTGCTGCTGGCCTCTCTGACTTTTTCAGGTAGGAGAAATTGTAGCATTCCCAACCCACAACAAAATAAATCACACTGCAGCCAGTAGCAAGGAGAGGCCTGGAAGCTGACTGGGGGTCTCCCTTGCTGCAAGCATCTGCTTCAGACCTTCCTCTACACTAGGGAGCTGAAAGGGAGAGAGCCAGATGTGTGCTGAGCAGACTTTGCAAAGCCAGACTCTAGTAAAGAAGACGGAGGAGACAGAGAGCTCTCCTGATCATCTGCCGACCCCAGGAGCTGCCGGCGTCAACTGCTTTTCCTTGCCTTTTGAGTTCTTCACTGTTTGTTTGTTCCCTTGTTTTCCTCGTGGGGCTGTGACTATGACCCAGGACCCTTCCCGTGTTAGGGGAGCCCTCTTCCACCCAGCTA
The DNA here is from genome assembly GCF_903992535.2 of Arvicola amphibius. Lineage (NCBI taxonomy): Eukaryota > Metazoa > Chordata > Mammalia > Rodentia > Cricetidae > Arvicola > Arvicola amphibius. The sequence continues at coordinate 118,672,285 of NC_052056.1, forward strand.
CATCCCCAACCCTCTTCCTCTAGTTTATTTCTCCATCCCAGCCACAGGCCCTGAAGGCAGGACTCATGGGACAGATGGGACAGATCACATCCCCACTCCAGGGGTTGACTGTGAAGCAAACCCTCACTCATCACACACCCGATCTGCTACCCTGAGATCCTGGCTGAAATCCGGAGCCTGGAAGGTGTCAGGTCTGGCATGGGAAGCAAGCACAGCTCCTGGAAACACCCCTGGTTTCTGGGGTGTGTAGATGTGCCCTGGTGCTAACCCTTGTCTGCTAGGTTCCCAGAAGTGCAGGGAGGAGCTGAGGTAGGGAAGACACTGTCATGGGCATCCAGCCAGCATCACAGGAAATGCCTAAATACTGGGAGTCGATAAAAGCCTTTTCCTCCTCCATGAATTAGAAGAAGAAGAAAAAAAAGGAAAGAAGGGGGGCGGCAAGAAGAAAAAAAAGCAGCAAAATGCTGCTTCCTCTGGCAGACTCAGAAAGGGAGCCTTTCAGAGACCATGCCCATTAGCTGCCAGTGTTTCCCTGAAGCTCTGCCGGCCTTGTCCCCATTCTGTGGCTTCTCCCCCTTGCATTCACCTTCCGCTCATTGTCTTCACCTGAAAGGCCAGAACCAGCCCTCCCCACTTGGGCCTGGGGCCTTTGTCACACAGTGCACCTGCCCCCCACTGCTGGCTCTGCAGAGGCTAGGCAAACGCTTTTGTGCCCTGCTCTTGCCTTCCCTACCCAGCCTCCATCTCCCACTCCATGTAGCCAGCCAACCTGCTCCAGCCAAAACTCAAGTTAAATACCATGTGTGGGCCCCACTACGAAGAACTTACCAAAAACCATGTCTGTCACACCCTCATCATCCTTGCCTTCAGGAAGTGGAGACAGGGAGGTCAGAGTTCAAGGCAGTACTTGGACTGCAATAGGAGACCCTGTCTCAAAAAGAAGAAGAAAGAGCAGAAGGAAGAAGAGGAGGAACAGGAACACGGAGTGAGATCCAGGCAAGACACCTTCTTACCTGAACCCTAAGAGGGGCTAGCGTGTGATGCAGTGGGCCAGAAAATGCCTGAAGAGCTTTCAGTATCACAAGCTTTCAGAACTCTGATGGATGTCATGCCAAGGTACATGAAGGCTACAAGAAATAGCCTGGTACCATTGACCTTGATTTTACAGAATAAAATTTTATGTGTGGAGAAAATGTAAAACTAGCCCAGCAAACAAGAATCAGACTTTCAAGGGCTGGGGTTGGTTCAGTTTTTAGGGTGTTCATGTGGCATGCACAAAGCCCTGGGTTTCATCTGCAGCAGCACACAAAGCAAGCATGGGACTGGAGTCTCTAATCCAAGCAAGCATCAGGTAGAGGCAGGAGGACCAGGATGTTCATCTTCCTCTACATAGTGAGCTGGAAGCCATCTTGAACACATAAGACTGTAAAAAAATAACAAAACCTTCTGGCTTCCTTGGGTATTACACAGACATCCAAGCTGGCCAAACACCCATACTCATAAAATAAAAATAAATATTGTTTTAGATACTAAACAAAAGCAACTCGAGGAAGGAAGGGTGTGCGGTGTGCTTGGCCTCACCATTGGAGGAGCCAGGCCCCTGGGGTGGGAGGGTAAGAATTAGCATGGCAACATGAACATGAGCCATCTGGTCACCTTGCATCCGTAGCCGGGAAGCAAATGAAGATGAATGCCCAACCCCTTTCTCCTTTTGATTCCATCTGGGACCCCAGACCATGGACTGATGCTGCCCATCTTCAGTGTGGGTTTTCTCACCTTAATTAACTCAATCTAAAAAAACCCTCAAAGGCATGTCTTGAGGTCCCCCCACCTTGGTAGGTCTAAATCTCATTAAAGTGACAATCAAGATGAACCATTCCAGAGCCCAGGAGCTAAACTATATTTCTCTTGCCCCCACCCACTGCGTGCACCAATCAATCACAAGGAAACTGACATTTCTTGAATCCTTTTTCCATGCTGGATTCCCATGCCACACTTGTACCCCGCAACTGACCACTGAGGTCCAGAGATACAGCTCACCTAAAGCCATATGGCTCCCAAATATGCACCCATACTGTGCACCTTCCTGCCACATTCTCTTAGCATTCAGTTACCTGCAGCTCCTTCTGACTCTTACATAAGACACGAGGGATCTTAAGCTCCCCACCCCCACCCCTTCCCAGCCAGGATTACCACTGTTCTCCTTGAACAGTAACTTCTCCATCTATTTCGCTTGACATTGATTCAATCACATTTTTCTTTTGCAAAAAGTTCTAGAACATTCTATACAGGAAGGAAAAGCCTCCTATTCCGACTTCACCCACAGTAGTTCCCATATGGTCAAGAAGCATTTGAAACCATTGAGTGAGAGCATGTCTTAGAGTGTTGGGGGCTTCCCCGGGGCCTGGAGACAGACAGGAAGGAGAAAAGAGAATAATTTTTATCTAGGAAGTAGGCTGAGATCTGTTTCCAGGTGGAACATCAAATAGGACTTTGATTTGAGCAGTGTGGCGATAGGAAAGCAGCTCAACGAGGCGCTGCGGAGGGGGAAGAGGAGAGAGAGCTGTGCCCAGGCCAGCGTGACCAGAAGGTCCTGCAAACAGAGCCAAGGGAGCAGATCTGAGATCCAGGGCTGTGGCTGGGTCCCTGCATCTTCAGCCCTCTCCTTGTCAACTTCTTCCGCTCTACAACATCTCCCTGGGCAGACGATAAACCTGAGTCCCCTCTCTCTTCAGGTAGACACCCTTTACAGGTTCCCAGACAACCAGACTGAGTCTTGAGAGCAAAGAAAGATGTGGTCTGGGGCCTTTCTGCATTGAGAGACTCTTGAGAACATATAAAATCATGATAAAGTCATATCAAACTCATCAAGGCATCATTCATGTTGGTGCAATCAATGAACACACTAGACACCTCAAGAGTAAGAATGGTGGTTGGGTCCAGCGGCGAAATGTTGAACACAGGTGAGCTGTCCTCATTACCCATCTGTCTTGTGGCAACATGGGCTGGGGAGTTTGCCCTTCGCCCCTCCCCCATCCATCAGCACCTGGGGAAGGTGAGAGAGCTGGCCCTGTGATTGATTGATCGTAAGAGTCGGAGAGCCAACTCTGCTAGTGAAGGCTTGGGTGAGCCAGCCCTGAAGTTGTAAGCATGGGAGAGCTGTCCCCGGTTTACATCTAGAACCAAGGGTATGACTTGGCCCACCCCATCTATAATCTGCCTGAGAAAGTGAAGGAACTTGACTGCAGACCCACAGCGGCCGGATTCCCCACAACACGGAGCAACAGCAGGAGATCCCGGAGGAGCCCAGGTGAGAGCCCAGCATCAATGAGGTAGTAGAAACCAGAGATCTGGAACCAGACCAATGACTTTTTGCAATGAACACTTGCAAGTAAAGAGATGGACAAAGAAGTCTACTGTGTCACACTGAAGATTCCATTACAAGATTTTTAAGTTTTTCTCTTTTTATTTTATTTTTTCCTCTCTCTCTTAAAGTTTGTTTTATTTGGAAGGTATACAGAGCGAAGGGCAGATGTCGAGAGATGAGGAAATGAATGGGATCAAGATACAGGATGTAAAAGACAAATAGAATAAATAAATAAATACATAAGAGCGAGAATGGACTGTCCCAAAGCCATGCATGTGAAATCGGCCCTCTCCAGACTGCTGGGCTATTTCTGTTGGGTGTATGACTATGTGAAAATCAGTCAAAACATCTAAAATCAAAGAGCACAAGGCTAAGGTTAAATAGCATCGTCGGCAAAGACTTTAAGCCACACCTTCCTGGAGAAAGAGGGGACTTGATACAGGTGCTTTGTGGACTTAGCCAGCTCCCCATCACTTGGGAGACAGAGACGACAGGTAGCTACCACCTCGCTGGAGAGATGACTCAGTCAGGAAACTGCTCGTGTCTCGTAAGCACAAGGTCCTGAGTTTGGTTCCCACCATCCTACCATACATTTTTTTTTTTTTTTAAGAAAAAGCCAAGATGTATCCTTATCATCTCAGTGTTACGGTTAGAGATGGGAAGGTTTCTGGGGCTTCCAGGCCTTCTAGCCCAATCCAAACCAGTGAGTTCCAGGCAAGTAAAAACTGTGTCTCCAACCCGTGTGGTGGTGGCACAGGACTTTAATCCCAGCACTTGGGAAGCAGAGACAGGCAGCTCTCTGTGAGTTCAAGGCCAGCCTGGTCTCCAGACTGAGCTCCAGGACAACTAAGACTGTTACACAGAGAAACCCTGTCTCAAAGAACCAAACAACAACAAACTGTGTCTCCAAAAGATAGATAGATAGATAGATAGATAGATAGATAGATAGATAGATAGATGATAGATAGATGATGATGATGATAGATAGATAGATAGATAGATAGATGATAGATAGATAATAGATAGATGATAGATAGATAGATAGATAGATAGATGATAGATAGATAGATGATAGATAGATAGATAGATAGATAGATAGATAGATAGATAGATAGATAGATAGATGATAGATAGATAGATGATAGATAGATAGATGATAGATAGATGATAGATAGATAGATAGATAGATAGATAGATGATAGATAGATAGATATATAGATAATAGATAGATAGATAGATGATGATAGATAGATAGATAGATAGATAGATAGATAGATAGATAGATAGATAATAGATAGATAGATAGATGATAGATAGATAGATAGATAGATAGATAGATAGATGATAGATAGATAGATAATAGATAGATAGATAGATAGATAGATAGATAGATAGATAGATAGATAGATAGATAGATAGATAGATGACAAACAGGCAGGCAGATAGCGAATTAAGGTGGAATGTGTTCTCATGGGAAAAGCTGTCCTCTGTCCTCCACACTTCACACGCATGTACACAGAGAGAGGGAGAGAAAAAAGAGGAATATACTGTGGGAAGAAGCACTTCCCGTCCCAGAGAGCTGCTCCCCTAAAATCCACCAGTCCCAGGGAGGCCAATTCTGTCAGATTTTATTCTGTTTATCCCTAGATCGTGTCTTAAGACCGAAGTTCCTGTTACAGTAATCACCCAGAGAAGGCCACCCATGGCCCTGTAGCTCAGGCGCATTCTGTCAAGACACAGCCTTCTTCCTCTTCAGAGTCGAGACCCCCATGGCACCCAACACACCCCACATCAGCAGAGTCAGAACACACTAGAACGAGCCCCCCCCCCACAAAGAGCCTCTTGCCTCAGTCAAGCCAATGAATTCCGATTTACCCTTGCTCCTAACAGGCCCCGTCTCTAAGCCTTCTAATTAATGCCACATGCTCCCCTCAGCTGTCACCCTGAATAAATGTTTACAAAGCTATTAACGTACTGTATTTGTAAGCTGGGACCACTCTGCTTTGGGGAGTCATGTGGTATAGATTTTCTCCTCAAAGATGGAAATGGCTTAGCAATAATAAATACATTGTTTTGCAGGGATGGGAGCAAGGCGTTGCCTCTCAAGAAAAATTATTGCAAGCTTCCTGAGACAGCGTGGCTACGTGAATGTAAGGAGTCTGTGCCTTGCCTGAGTTCAGAAAATCTTCAAGGGGGCTTGGAGGAAGAACACTCCAAAAGATGAGAAACTGCCCTCCCCCCTCCCACAAGAAAACTAGCCTGAAGTCTGAAGGCCACGACGCTGACTCCCTAGCTTTCCTTCATCGGTTCTGCAGCTTTTTAGGAAAGCTGGATTTTGTCTGAGGTACTTAGTTTTCCTACCAGGAAAATAGAAGGGAGAAATCTTCAATAATAATCCTACTGGAGCTAGAGAGATGGCTCCGGGTGTGCCATGTAGGCATGTGGGCTTTAGCTGGACCCTAAGGACCCATGTGGGAAAGCCAGGCATGCGCCTATCAGCCCAGCACTGGGGAGGCAGAAGCAAGAAGTTCCCTTGAGCTCACTGGCCAGCCAGCCTAGTTGAAGCGGGGAGAGGGCTCCGGGTTCAAGGAGAAACCCTGTCTAAAAAAATAAGTTGGGGAGTTATCAAGGACGATTCCTGACATCAACCTCTGGCCTCTAATCACACTCACACCCTTGTGTACATGCACGCACACACACAAGCATACACACATGAGGGAACACACATGCATATACACATGTGGGAACACACATGCACACACACACACACACACACAGGCACACACACATGAACATCTCACCTTTGGTCCAGGATTCTATTCTCAGTCTTCCTCTGCTCCAAGCTCTAATACCTCAAATGGCCTTGTTCAGAGGCATTTAGAACCTTAAAGTGCTCGTATCTGGCCATGGACTTCCAGACTGTGCTTCACTGGCTTCACCCTCCCTTCCAGACCCGTCTGTGGTCTTTCCTACTTCAACTCCAGCTGGTACCTTCTCACCTCTCAGCCTTTGTCTACTGGGCGCTTAGTAGCAGCATCCTCCCCTCCCTCCCTCTGATCCATTTCTTCTTACTCTTCATGCCACCATTTGCAGTCGACTCTGACAAGCCTGCCCTGAGTCTCAGCCCTTGGCAGATGGTTTTCACTGACGCACCTCCAGAGCCTGAGCACTGCCTCCTTTAGGGCACTTTTGCTCAGCAGGTAAAGATGCTTGAAACCTGAATTTGATCCCTGAGATCCACATGGTGAACGGAGAAAATCAGCTCCCCAAATAAAGTTATTCTCTGACCTACACACACATGGTTGTATGTGTGTATACATACACACACACACAATAAATCAATCAATAAAAATGAAACTAAATAAATAAATATACATTCAGTATCCCTAAGCTACTGGCCTAAAGCCACCTTACGTGCCTTAGGACATCATCTCACACGACTACACATGACTTTTACACGTATGCTGAGGCCTCCTAACAAGCTCTGCAATCACCAAACCATCAGTTCACCCCCCTGCACCCGGTATCTCTAAGGAACATGCCTGGGGGTGTATGTATCTCCTGGGTCCCTGGTCCCAGTTCCTGGATCAGGACTTCAGCCACACCAGGCTTTCTTTTGCCCTGTGAAGACCTCAACTTTCACAATGTAACTTTGAGTTCTTGGCCACCCTTGTAAGGTGAAGGGACCTCAGATGGGCCAGCAAATTAGTCCTAGTTAAAGCCTGTCCCAGACCTGGCATCCCGGGTGTGGAGTCTGCACAGTTGCCATTCCCTGACATCAGAAGGGCCCGGCACTGGCTTGAATGACTTCCAGTCACCGCCCGAGTCCATTGTTCACGGTGTGATGGGTTAAATATGTAGCTTGAACACTCAGACACCAGCTGGTGCTGCTGTTTGGGGGAGTTATGGAAACTTTAGGAGGTGGTGGGTCCTGGCTTGCGGGGAAGGGGGTGGGCCACCGGGAGACAAGCCTTGAGGGTGGTAGCACACCCACTTCCAGAGAAGCCCCTCTCTCTCTACCCTGTGATCTGCTGAGATGTTAATATAGCCAGGCTGCAAGCACCCACCACCTCTTACGGAGCCCCCAATACCGTGATGGACTGTGTCCCCTCAACTGAGGGACAGAGTCAACCCCTCCTCTGGGTGCTTCCATTCAGACATCTAGAAAAGAGGGCAACATGAATGCACATTTTCATTCTGAACATGGGCCTGCTCTATGTCAGCGAAGTCATTGGCCTTGCCTGATACATGAAGACAGCACTGTGCACACAGTAGGTGTAGCCGCACAAACCAGCTCTGTAGAGCTGATGCTAGTGCCTGCTTGCGTGCTGTGCACATAGTAGGTGTAGGACGCACAAACCAGTTCCGCAGAGCTGAGGCTTGTGCCTGCGTGCTGTGCACACAGTAGGTGTAGGACACACAAACCAGTTCTGTAGAGCTGAGGCTTGTGCCTGCGTACTGTGCACACAATAGGTGTAGGACGCACAAACCAGCTCTGTAGAGCTGAGGCTTGTGCCTGCATGCTGTGCACACGGTAGGTGTAGGACGCACAAACCAGCTCTGTAGAGTTGAGGCTTGTGCCTGCATGCTGTGCACACAGTAGGTGTAGCCGTACAGACCAGCTCTGTAGAGCAGAGGCTTGTGCCTGCCTGCGTGCTGTGCACATAGTAGGTGTGGCTGCACAAACCAGCTCTGTAGAGCTGAGGCTTGTGCCTGTGTGCTGTGCCCACAGTAGGTGTAGCCGCACAAACCAGCTCTGTAGAGCAGAGGCTTGTGCCTGTGTGCTGTGCACATAGTAGGTGTAGCCGCACAAACCAGCTCCGTAGAGCAGAGGCTAGTGCCAGCTGCGTGCTGTTTGTGTCGGGCCAGCATGAATCCAGATCAGCAGATGTGACGCCTGCTTCTGTTATGACGTGGGAGGGAGATAAATCTATCAATGGAAATAAGTGGGTCCGGTCAAAGAAAAAGAGAGTGAATTAAGTGCAGATGTTACTTAAACCCTTCAAAACAATAACAAAAAAGTTAAGGAAGCAAATGAATAAATTAAATTTGTGAGTTACTGACTTAAAGAGCCTCAAATGTCTTCTCGACCCTCCTGCCACTAAATCCCTGGCCCCAAAAGATCACATCTCAGCAACTCACCGTAGTCCAGAGTCCTCAGGAGAGATACTGGCTCACCACGTGAACTCACCGTTGGTGAGTCTCTGTATGCCCCCCAGCCTCCGTTTACCCATCTATTCAACGGTTCAGATCCACCATCCTAGCAACTCTGGCTTCTCCTGACTTCAGCAAATGTTTTGTAGCCTCTGCTCCCGACACAGGCTGTCTCTGGGCTGCTGGGGGAGGTCATCCGGAAATGTTCCTCTCCACCCAGCCACTACAGTGATCAGCGTGGAGGCCTTTGAAGAACAAAAAATGCAATACCTGTACGACTCACGTACGCCACTCCTGGGTAGATGCTTTACCATGACCAGCTAGAATTGTCAACTCAGTGGAGTCTAGAACCACCTGGGGAGGGAGGCTCAACGAAGGGCTGTCTATTCTTCCTATGTTGTTTGCCTGTGGGTATATCTATGGGGGGTTGGGGTTTATCATCTGTGGGGAATTGTGGACTTATCCTTGGGGAACTGTGGGTTTATCTGTGGAGGTTGTGGGTATATCAGTGGGGAATTGTGGGTATATCTGTGGAGGTTATGGGTAGATCTGTGGGGAACTATGGGTATATCTGTGGGAAATTGTGGGTATATCTGTGGAGGTTATGGGTAGATCTGTGGGGAACTGTGGGTATATCTGTGGGGAACTGTGGGTATATCTGTGGGGAATTGTGGGTATATCTGTGCGGGATTGTTGTGATTAAAGTAATTAAAGTAGGAGGACACACCTACTGTGAGTGGCACCATCCCCCTGGCGTGGGCTCCTGGACTATATCCTCGTGAAGAAAGCTAGTTGAGCCCTGGCATACATAACCTAACCATTGTCCTCTGCTCCAGTTTACTTTATTGTTTTGTTTTGTTTTCTAGGGCGTGGCTTTTTGAGACAGTGTCTCATATAGAACATACCGGCCTTAAACTCACTTTATTCCCAAAGATGACTGTGAACTCTTTATCCTCCTGCGTCCACCTTCTAAATTCAGACGTTACAGGTGTTTGCCACCTCACTCTGGTTACATGGTCCTAGGAGTTAAACCAAGGGCTTCCTGTGTGCCAGCCAGGTGCTCCACTAGCTGATGGATGTCCCGGCCTAGGAGAGGGGTTTCTTATTGGAACTCCTGCTTCCTCCTGCTCCCTTACCCCTGCATATTCAGGATAATTTTCCCAGAGACACTGGGTAAATCAGAGATTCTTTACTTTGTGTTCTCTCTCTCTCTCTCTCTCTCTCTCTCTCTCTCTCTCTCTCTCTCTCTCTCTCTCTCTGTGTGTGTGTGTGTGTGTGTGTGTGTGTGTGTGTTACTGTGGATTGAATCTCCCTTGTGCATGCTGGGCAAGCAGTCTATCATACCACTGAGTTGCTTCCCTGCCTGAATTAGTTGGGTTTCTTTAAAGCAATACAATCAAGAGAATGAATGAGTATATATTGCCGAAGTGACTTATTAGATTGATTTACGTGATAGGGACTGGGTACTCAATGATGGCTGTCTGCAGGTTAGGGAGACCCAGAAACCACTGGGGCCCTGAGGCTGAGTAGCTTTGCAGTCCCAGTCTGATACCGGGAACCTGGAGGGTTCAAGAACCACTCATTTTTGGTTCACACTGAAGGGTCAAAGAAGTGGGTAGTGATGTAATGAGGGTGCCAGCAGCAGGCTACACTCACCAGCAAGTCACAAGAGTGAGCCACAGCCTTGCTTACCTCTTCTTACATCTGGTTGCCATGGGGGAGGGTCTTTCCCCTCAGTAATCCTTCCTGGAAATGTTCTTGCAAACCGGCCCAGGGAACTGGGTCTTAGTTTATTCCAGATCCGATCAAACTGACAACCAAAATTAACCACCGCACCAGCTTGTGTTGTGTGTTTTTAAAAACACTTTATTGTGTGCATCTACGTGTTTATTTTGTGTGTGTGATCATGCAGGTGCCAGGGCCTGCCCACTGAAGGTCAGTGTAAGGGAGTCCATCCCACATGTGTCCTGGGGATGGAACTCACACTCCCAGATCTGGCAGCAGGCGTCTTTTCTGCACCATCTTGGCTATCCTGTGGTCTGGGTTTAAAAGCTAAAGCAGACGCTCAGAGCTAACTACTCTGCAATACCCATCATTTTCTGTGAGTACTTAGCACAGAGCCCTGTGACATCATGTGATCTCCTATGGAGTCCTAAGTCACCCCATTGTACCAGGAGGAAATCTACACAGAGAGAGTACTGTTGTCCAAAGACACACAACGTAGGCGTGACAAGGCCAAAACTCAGAGCCCGTGGACCATCTCCACGGTTGTAACCTTACGCCACTCACCCTCCTCCTTTGTACTTGAGGCCCCGCAATACCCTCCCTTTTCTTTCCTCTCATCTCTCTTCCCTGTGACCGTCCCTGCCCTGTGACACACAGAGCCCAAGAATTATTCACAGCCCTTTTCACTTCTTTGACCAACAGCCTCCTAACACTATTACTTCTGATGGCTTTTCATTCCCAATGCCAAACTTGATTTGGCATTCACTAGGCTGAAGGTTTCAGTCCCGGCTCTGTGGACAGGCTCCGGGGGCCCTAAGTGACTGTAGTTTACAGACAATCCAATTGTTATTGACATTTGTGTCGGATTGTTCATCAGGCCAGGCCTGTCTTGTAGGCCGGATCATTCTATTAGCTGGCCCCTTTCAGTCTCCTTGCTAACGACAAAACACGCTCACGCCATCGTGGCAGGCCAATCAATCGCAATATCACTCTACAGCTGCCAGAGTCACTTTTGTGGGCTCTGCTTTAGGGGGCCGCTGGAGAAGGGGGAGAAGGGAAATGGAATTCTTGCGCACTGCATCTGAAATGCAAGCAGCTACGGAAAACAAGAGGTTTCATTGCAAGATAGAGAGACAGACAGAAGGGTAAACAGAAAATTGATAGATGATAGATAGATAGATAGATAGATAGATAGATAGATAGATAGATAGATAGAGATAGGCAGATAGATAGAGAGACAGAGAGACAGAGACAGACAGACAGACAGACGGACGGACGGACGGACGGATAGATAGATAGGCAGATAGGCAGGCAGGCAAAGCAGACAGACAGACAGACAGACAGATAGATAAATAGATAGATAGATAGATACTAAATAGAATGCAGTATATAGATGAGGGAAAGAATTGTTGAGAGGTCTGTCATTTGTCTCATTCTTCGACATGTATCTCAGAACAATATCCAGTTTTATCTCCAACTTCCCCTATGCTAGGAGAAACTCTCTGGATTACAGAGTCCAACAAGTGGTCATCCCGCCTCCTCCCCGTGAAAGGCTTCTCTTGTTCATGTCCTGGTGTATGGGCGAGGCCCCCTCTCCAAACTTCACTACTGTTTCCCCAGTCCTTTCTGGCTCTCGAGAAAGCAGGAGTCCTCAGTTCCCCCAAGGGGCTGCTGCCTGTGGTTCAAGTACATACATAACCTCTCCCCATTTGTTCACCAGCAAGGTGGAACCCACAGCGCAGGGTGTGCAACTCCAGCCCTGTTTTCTTCAACTCTCGAGAATCACGTTGTCTTCAGCAATGGCTAGCACAAGTGGCTGGCCACTACATGTTTTTGACAACAGCCTTGACTTTCTCAACAACAGGAACATGTCGACTCACAAAGCTCCAGAGTCTTCTTGGCTCGAATAGGTGAAAATGAGTTCACAGAAGCAGAGTAAGTTCTTCAGACTGCCAGAAAGACGAGCAATAAACAGGTCAGCCATAATTAGAGAGGGCAAAGATGCAGAGTGACCAAATCCCTCGCACCCTGTCCAGACAGAGGACAAGGTGAACCATGACTCCCTCCAGAACGACCTGTATGCTGCAGTCCTGACATGCAGCACCCAGAAGATGCTTCGCTTTGGAGACAGCTGAACTGAGCTCCTCTGGATGAGAGGTTCTACTGTGGCCAACTCCTCGGAAGATGTTAGGACACTTAATGGAAACATTTGCCGCTTTTCATAATGTTAACCAAGCACAGATAGCTTAACACAGACATTCCATTCCCGGGTATATATCCAGCAGAAATAAAAACACGTGTCCTCACAAAAGCCTAACTCTGAATATTTATGGCATCATTATTCACAACACCTTGATCTATTGAAACGACCCAAATGCTTATTACGTGGTGACTGCAGAAACACATTGTGGTATGTTTATATAATGGAATATTACTCAGCAATAAAAAAAATCAAACCACGGGTCTTGCAGAAATACAGATGACTCTCAAAGCATTTATTATACGAAGTGAAAGAAGCCAGGCACCAAAGACCACATCATAGAATTTCCATTCTTGTGACATCCTGAAAACATTAAATCCAAAAGAACAGAAAGCAGATCAGTGATACCTGGATGTAAGAGATGAGAGTGGGGGATGGGTTCTTGGGGAGCATGGAGGCGTCTTTGTGAGTGGCTGCGAGGGTTTGGTTGGAGGGATAAACATGTGCAAACGTCATCAGACACCTCCGTAAAAGGGTAAATGTCTCTCATTGTATGTGAATTAGACAGTTTAAGAAACTTGCCTTTTAAAAGCAGCAATGGTGAGTTAGTTATCTTTCCTTTTACCCAAAAAAAAATAAGACATTTTTAAAATTGATAGTATTCTTCTGTGGAAAGCACAGGGAAGGTTGTGGCCCATCAACCTGCAGATGCCCCTGGCCATGTGAACACCAGAATTGCTCAAGCCAGGGTAGGTCCACAGCTGTAATCTCTGCTTGGGAGGCAGAGGCCGGAAGAACTCAGACAGCACCAGCAAAGGACGAGGGGTGCCCCTCATTTGGTAAAGTGTTTGCCTAGCATGCACAAAGCCCTGGATTGCATCTTCAGCACCATATTGTGGTCAAAACTTTTCGTTGGGACTGCCAGCTCCCCAATAGTTACACAGAGACTTATTCCATTTGTAGGTGGACTTTTCTGACCCACCAGCCAGCTCCTAAATAACCACGGAAACTTTTTATTAATTATGAAAGCTCAGCTGATAGCTTAGGCTTGTTTCTAACTCACTCTTACAACTTAGTTAACCCATGTCTATTAATTCACTTTCTGCCTTTGTCATCAACTTCACTCTGTACTGTCCATGCTGCTTCCTCCGAGTCCTGGTGTCTCCTCGTGTCTCTGCCCTTCTTCTTCCTAGCATTCTCTCTGCTCCAAAAACCCTCCTAGTTACTGGCCATTTAGCTTTTTATTAAACCAATCACAGCGAAATATCTTCACACATTGCAAAGGAATATTACACAACACCACATAAACTCGGCACAGTGGCCAGGTCCTGTAATCCCCGCACTCAGGAGGCAGAGACAGGAGGAGCAGGCATTCCAGGCCATCCTTGGCTACATAGTGATATTGAGACCATAAAATATAAAAAACAGACAGGGTGTGGTGGCACATGCCTTTGAGGCCAGCGCACGGAAGGTAGAGACAATCGAATCTCCATGAGTTTGAGGCTAGTCTATAGGGACTTCCAAGCCATCCAGGGCTAACCAAGTGAAACCCTATCTCTAATTAAATAATTAGTTAGTTAATTAATTAAAGCAAGCCACCTTCCTGAAATGCAAATGGAATTTCTCTATCAAAATCTTCTGGCATTCATTTCCACCTGTCGAGTCCAACACTTGTTGTATGCTCATTGGAGCTGACCAGAGCAAACCTCAAAAGCAATCTGCAGAGAAATGACACTCACGGAGATGGGAGCTCAGAACCCCACTAAACGGCCTCATAGGCCCCCAAAACATCACAGGCCACTGTCATTGCCCTTGGTTGCCCACCTGTTGGTTGCTTCTGCCCTGCTGGCTTTGACAGTGCAGGGAGACGCTATGCAGTAAAGCCATGAGTGGTCTTACTCAGTGCTGGATCCTGCATGATGCAATACCGATCAGCCAGGCAAGGCGTGCACACTGATGCATTAGTGTCAATGAGTGCTATGTGAGCAGCCAACCACTTCCTGGTGGCATTTGTGCCGGCTTCAGGCTTCACAGGTAGGGATTCGTGCTTGATACTGTAACCTGGTCAAAAGGTCACAGGCCCTAGGGAGGATCCTGTTGCTGTTGTTTTGTTAAAAGGTCATGCTGTCAAGCATTCTAATTGCCTTCTAAATATTTCCGTCCATCCCATAGGTCACAGGACTGTGGGTGCCTTCCTCTAGGATCCTCTACTTTACCCCAATTGCCACAGACCATCCCATTAAATCTAAAGTCCACAGTTCGAGGGAGGCTGCCTGGCCAGTAAACTCCTGGGCTCTATCTGTCTCCAGCATCCCAGTCTTGTCTGTAGACCCCAGACATTCAAACTGAGGTCTTGCTGGACAGTGGTGGTGCACACCTTTAATCCCAGCTCTTGGAAGACAGAAGCAGATGAATCTCTGAGTTCCAGGCCAGTTTGGTCTACAGAGCAAGTCCCAGGACAGCCAGGGCTACACAGAGAAACCCTGTCTCAAAAAATCCAAAAATCCAAAAAGAAATCAAACTGAGATTTTTCCCTCTTATGAAAGCAAGCACAATTACTCACTGAGCCACCTCTCCAGTCCTTAGAAAGTTTGCTTTATTTATTAGTACGTGTGTGATAGGAACGCACTCTTGCAGAGGTTAGGGGGCACTTTGTGGAAGAAGGGTATGTCCTTCCACTATGGGTCCCCGGAATCGAAGTCGGGTCTTTAGGCTTGTGTAGCAAGCAACTTTACCCAATGGTGGTCCCTAGAAGTAGTTTTTAAAAGATTTTTTTCATTTGTGCAGGCTGCTACCCAAAAACTACAGAGTATTGAAGACAGCAAAAGCAGCAGCTCTTGGCAGACATACTCAGGCTGACCCTGGCTGGAATGCCTCTCCCACTGAGCACAGGTTAGCTCTGAGCTGTCCCCATAGCAGCCACCGGAGAAGGATGCGAGATGAAGAGGTATCCAAGAAAGGATCAAAAAATTCTTCACGGGCAATCAGAAGGGTTGATGTTGGATCCAGCTCCCCCTGAACTCGCCGAGTAAATATAAATCCAATCGACTCCAATTAGAACGAAAAACACAGAGTTCCCTTGGACCAAGGCTGCATCAGGAACTTTGACTTCGCAAATATTCCTGAAGCTTGCAACAGGAGGCAGCCAAGGCCGTCCCAGACGCATGCGCAAACTGGGCTGAGTAAACCCTGGCTTTCCTCAGGCTGCTCCTGGGGTTAGGGAGTCGCTGTGGCTTTGCTTTTGAAAGTGTCAGCCTTGCGTTGGTGATCTCTCTGCAGGAGGGCAGACAGCTGGTTACTGTCTCACCTTAAGTTTCCCAGGTCAAGGGCCTAGGAATGATGACCTCATGGAATTGTGTCTTAGATGGTTTTAAGCAAAATTAAGAAATCAAACGAGGCAGACACCTCTTATCTTTAAAAGTCCCTTACTGTTAGGCATCCAGATGTCTTTGCCAGACCCTGTAAAACTTCCCAACTCAGGATGCGGTTGGGGTGAGAGGAGTCTATTAAAGTGGGGGTTGGTAAATTTTTCTTTCCACACAGTGAAATTTATTCTGTGAGCCCCACAATTAATATCACATTCAAGGCATGCCCTCAAGAGTTGCCTGACCACACCGCCAGCAGATCACTGCAAGCAGGAGACAAGAATACCTTTGTGTGTGATCCCAGCCCTGCATTCCGGAGGCTGAGGCAGAAGAATCGTGAGATAGAGGCTAGCCTAGGGTATGAAGCAAGATTTTCGTCTCATAAAGTAAAAAAATAAATAAATAAAATAAAGGAATAGGAATATATGGGGAAATGAGACAAGAGGAGAATACTTCAGAACTCCCAAGGTAAGCCAGTCGGTCGTGGTACACGCCTCTGATCCCAACATCTTGAGAGGCAGAAGAAACAGGTGGGTCTCTGTGAGTTTGCCACCAGCCCAGCCTAAGCAGCAAATTCCAAGTCAGCCAGGGCTGGAGAGTGAGACCCCATCTCAAAAAGCATATACTACGGGTGCATAATAAAAACAGAGTACAGTAGAGAATCAGCTGGCCACGGGCAAGGAGACAATCAGGCCAACCGTTGTTCTGGCCTCCTGGATGGAAGGGAATAGAGGCTAGACCAATTGGGCAGACAGAGAAACAGCTAAAAATGGACCGACAGCTGCACAGAAAATAGAGCACTGTTTTTTGATGGAAATGAGACGGTTGGTTACGGAGGATCCAGGAACAACTGTCCAGTGTCTTTGGTTTGTGTGGTTGGCTGGAATGAGTCTGTCAGCGGCTCCTGTGCACCCACTTTCTCAGCTCTCAGCATCTTCCATCAGAGCCCACCAGCCGGAGACCAAGATTACTGCGGCGCCAACAGCATCCAGACCCTTCTTCAGCTACCTCCATAGGGTCTGTCCTGTCTCTTGAGGCAGACTGGGGGACTGGAAGACCCAGGTTTGACAGAAACAGCAGAAGATCTCAAGTTCCTAGTGGTACCAGCCTTCCAGGCAAAGTAGAATCTGTTTGTAGATCTCTTTCCATTGAAACATCACCTTCCTCTCCTGCCACCTCAGAGATTAAATAGTTTCAAACCGGAAACCGGAAAGTGCAGGGACTGGGGAGGAAATGAAAACTTCACTATTGGTGGTTTGCAATTTTGAAAGAGTTCTTAATTTTTAATTACTTTCAGTGCCATCTGTCTTTATTGCTTTTTCTATACCAAGGATCTTCGAAGATCTAAGCTGAGCCAAGTCACTGTCCTCTGTGATTCCTTTATGAGAGGAATAAGCCAGTCATGGGACCGACATGCTGTGAGCATCCAAACTTGAGCCGCTGCTGCTCCAGAGTCTGAGAGACTCGCATTGCAAGCCTCCCAGGGGCTCGGGGCTTATCTTCTTTATCTCTTGTAAAGGGCCAAGCAGACTGTGGGTCTTCAACAAGTCATAAATAACACTGTATTGTATATCAATGGCATGTGCAGTCTGCTTGAGAAAAGCCGATTCTGATAAAAATCAAGTCCCAAGCATCACCCTGGCTTTGGGTTTCATCCAGCCGTGACCTCATGGGAAGACTTTGTGAAAAGCAAGAGGGGAGATGTACTTGTCTCGAATTTATTTCTCTGTCTGTACTGATGTCCCTGGAGAACAGGGAGGCAGGTTTTCAACAACGGGAGGGCTTTTTTTTATTTTAAAAGTTTTATTTTTTTATTAGTGTATGTGCATACGCAAGATGAGTAGACGGGGGCACACCACAGTTCACATGTGAAGGTCAGAGGACAGCTTTGTGGAATTGATTCTCCCTTTCTATCTTTACTAGTGTTCCGGGGATCAAATTCGGGTCACAGGGCTTTTGTTGGTAAGTGCCGTTACCTGCCGAGCCTTCTCGCCAGCTTTGTTTTGTTTGTAATTTTTAGTTTTTGTTCTTATTCTCCACCTCCATCACGCATTGAGGGCATCAGGTTTGCGTGGCTGGCGATTCTGCCTGCATCTCTGACTCACGGATCCTGTTTCATTTTTTAAGACAAGGTCTCATGTAACTGAGGTTGGTCCTGAACACCCACGGGCCTCCTGCCTCTGCTCCCATGTGATTGGATTGCAGGTGTGTGATGCCACACCCCGTTTATGGGGTGCTGGGGATTGCATGTCCGTGATGGGCAAGGATGGTATCAGACTGCACCCCATCACCAGCTCCTTAAGGGTCTTTCTCTTTCTGTTCATGGTTGGGTGCCTGGTTAACTGACTAGTTTTGCATTACAGAAGGCTGAAACCAGAACCTTGTTAATGCTAAGCGAACTCTCTGCCATTGCGTGCACATGTGTGCACATGTACGCGCGCTCACACACACAGACACACACAAACACACACACACACACACACACACACACACACACACATGCACAGTGATGCTAGGGTCTGAACCTGGGGCCTCATGCATGCCAGGCAGGCACACTATCATCAAACCACATCTCCAGTCCTTACATGTTTTATTTTGACCCAGGATCTTTATCTCTTTTCTATTTATTTCCTTTTGTTTTTTTTGGGGGGGTTGCTGTTGTTGTTTGGGTTTTTTGTTTGTTTGCTTGTTTGTTTGTTTGTTTGTTTGTTTGTTTGTTTTGGAAACAGGGTTTCTCTGTGTAGCAGCCCTGGCTATTCTGGAACTCACTCTGTAGACCAGGCTGGGCTCAAATTCACAGGGATCTGCCTGCCTCTATCTCCTGAGTGCTGGGATTAAAGGCGTGCACCACCACACAGGATTTTGATAAGTAGTGCAAACTGACCTTGAATACACTCTGTGCCCCCAAATAGGTCTTAAATTGGCCATCCTCCTGCCTCAGCCTCTCCAGTGGCTAGAATTACAGGTCTATATGACTGAACCCTGCTGACTCCCCTGCTTGGACATTTAATTAACCTTCACTGAGTACCTGCTGAATAAATGAGAGAGAGAGAGAGAGAGAGAGAGAGAGAGAGAGAGAGAGAGAGAGAGTTTGTATCTATGAAGTGCCCTCCACATTGCACTGACATTGGCCTTACACAAACATCCCATTCAGTATTCAGTCATCATGTGGGCATATAACCTAGGGTCAATAGTTAACCCATTTTAAAAATGGGAAAATTGAGACTTAATTAAGACTTTGGAGTCGTGTCTTGAAGGCCAGAGAGACCTGAATTCAAATACTTACTCCTGAGACTCAATTTATCCATTCATAAAATGGGTTCCATATCGCCTACTTCAGAGATGAACAGCTCGGGCTGAGACATGAGCATCTCTGGCACGTCAAAAGATTCACCTAAGACTAGCTGCTTGCTTGGAAACATTCACCTCGCCATGTGAGCTGGCCTCAGGGGAAATTGATAGCCCACTCAGCAAGACCCCCAAGCCTTCTTCTTTTCCAGGCCACCTTGCTTTACCGTGTGATGTGGGATTCCCCTCTGTATGCTGTGAACACCATTGGTTAATAAAGAAACTGTCTTAGGCCTGTGCAGGGCAGACTATAGGTAGGCAGGGAAAACCAAACTGAATGCTGGGAGAAAGAAGGCTGAGTCAGGAGAAAACATGGGGCAATCACTGGAGACAGACGTAAGCCATCAGCCAGAACCTTGCCATAGGCCACAAGCCTCATGATAAAATATAAAATAATGGAGATGGGTTAATTCTAGATGTAAGGGCTTGCTAGCAATACACTTAAGCAAATGGCCAAGCAGTGATTTAAATAATATAATTTCTGTGTGGTTATTTCGGGGCTGAGCAGCCGGGAACAAACAAACAGTCTCCTACAACAACCCTGCAAGGCTTAGCCTCCTCTTGAAGCCAGGCATTGCATGTGTTCTCCAAAGTATGTCCAGTCCCTGGTGTGGCTGTGCAGGGACTGAGCGCACGGTGGAGATTTGCAGCACTTGAATCATCAGCCATCATATGCCATGAACCCGCGAAAGCAGAAGCGCAGAGCTCTTAAATGGTGAGTTCTTACTCGTTATTTGGAGGACTGATATGCATGTGGCATGCAAGATATAAGCCATGTGTCTCAGGAGGGGACAGCCCTCAGAGGTGACCAGGGAGGCTCCCAGGGGGGTGCTTCAGTCATGGTCCTTTT
Organism: Arvicola amphibius; assembly: GCF_903992535.2. Lineage (NCBI taxonomy): Eukaryota > Metazoa > Chordata > Mammalia > Rodentia > Cricetidae > Arvicola > Arvicola amphibius. The sequence goes on from NC_052056.1 coordinate 118,692,294, forward strand.
TTCACAGCCCCCCACTTCCTGACCCCTGAAAATAACATGCACCTGCTTCCCAGGCTCTACAATGAAGGCAGGACATTCTCATCCTTACCAGCATGGGCTGTTTGAATCTCCTTCACAGCTGTTCCCCCAGGGCACTGGGGAAGCCTGAACACAGAAGGGCAGGGGCAGAGGCAGGCGGGTCTCTGTGGGTTCTGAACTGGCCTTGTCTACATAGAGAGTTCCAAGCCAGCTGAGGTTACATAGTAAGACCCTGTCTAAGTCAAAACACAAAGGTCTGTACCACAGAGCAGAAGAGTTTCACCAAACCAATGAATGACTGGGATTGAAGTTCAGTGGCAAGGCATTGATTTAGCATGCAGGAGGCCCTAGGTTCACTCTTCAGCACTGAAATAAACAGAACAAATAATTAATAGATTAAATAAATCACACACAACACACAGGCATGCCAAGACAGACAGGCCCATAAAATAGACATCCAAACAGAAAAACAAGTACCGAAGGCTCTGATAGGCATGTGTAGACATATGCAAGAGCACACACACACACACACACACACACACAGAGAGAGAGAGAGAGAGAGAGAGAGAGAGAGAGAGAGAGAGAGAGAGAGAGAGAGAGAGTTGATAATAGGATATCTCCGGTCTACAGCTCTGTCTTCCTCCATGAAGTCAACCCCCGCCTCTCTGAACCCCAACACCTCCCTCTCCCCACCAACCCCAACCCCAGCATTTAGGAATGGAGCCAGTCCTTCCAGTTCTGCAAAGACCCCTTCAGTGGTTTTATTTTTTCCAAGTGCGGTTTGAAAGCGACATGGGGAGCAATGAGAGGAACTAATTCTGCTCACTGTCGAACAAGGCTGAGTACACGGTAGCCATGTGTGCGGCAGATGTGTGCAGGGGAGGCAGGCTTCTCGTGACCCGCTCTGCTCTGAACGTGGGGATTCCGTTTGAGAAGCCTGCAGTTCCTCATCTTGACTCTTCTGAGGGAAGGAGCAGGGAGCCCATGCCCGCATTCTGGGCGAGGTGGGGCAACCTCAGAGAGTGTCAGCACAGCCTGCAGCCTGAGATCTCCCTCCCAGAAGCATGGTGTGGGTGCGAGGATGTTAGCTCCTCAGATTTATGTGCTGTCTCAGCACTGGCAACACCTTCCCTTCCTGCCCAAACAATATTAAAAAAGAAAATTCCAGAGACCCTTGTGACAGGACTCACACTATGGCCACCTATTTCTTTTCTTGGTATTTAGACAGTGTCTCATGTAATCCAGACTGGCGTTAAACTCCCTATGTAACTAGGATTGAGTAAACTCAAGATCCTCCTGCCTACACTGCCCAAATGAAAAGTGAGTGCCACCATGCCTGGCTTATTGTTTATTTGAGACAAGATGAGATGGCATTCAAACTGACTGTGTAGCTCAAGCTAGACTTGAGCCTCCGTCCTCCTGCCTCTGCCTCCAAGTGCTAAGGTTAGAGACATGATCCTTCACTCATGATTCTACTTCTTGCCTGTGACATTAGACCTGCCCTTTACTCTCTGGAAATCTGCTTCACACCCTCCACAAAGCCACCTTCCCTTGCTCCCACCTGACCCACCCACTGAACATCTCCCTTCCTCTCCTTTCTCCCCTCACTGATGTCTGAAGTCAAGGATGCTTTATTTTAATCTAGGGGAGCTTCTGTCAAGGTCAGCTCCTCTCTCTTTTGAGAGACCACTAAGGCTCAGTACAGGCACCAGAGGAGCTGGACCCAGCCCCCAGGCTTGCTTTGTCCAGCTCACAGCCTCGGGCCCTCTATATAGTCTTTAAAGAAGCAGTTGTAGAACTGTGCCTTTAGGCAGAGAGGAGCTGTGGGGTGGAGACAGGGGCACTGTTGTTGGGTGTGGTGTGCATGCCTGGAATTGCAATGCATAGGAGGCTGAGGTAGGAGGGTGAATTTGAAGCCAAACTGGGCTACAGTGCAAGACCATGTCATGTTGATGTGGGAGGGTCTTCTGTTTTGTGTTGATTTCCTTGGTTAATAAAGAAACTGCCTTGGCCATTTGATAGGCCAGCCCTTAGGTGGGTGGAGTAGACAGAACAGAATTCTGGGAGGAAGAGGGATGTGAGGCAATCGCCATGGCTCTCCTCTCTGGGTCAGACGCCATGGAGCCAGCCACACAGGTCAGACATACACAGGTTATTAGAAATGGGTTAAGCAAGATGTGAGAGTTAGCCAATAAGAGGCAGAAGCTAATGGGCCAAGCAGTGTTTAAAAGAATACAATTTGTGTGTTGTTATTTCGGGTGTAAAGCTAGCCATGTGGGAGCCGGGCAGGATGAAAAAGCAGGCCTGCTTGTCTCCTCACTACGTTGTGTAGTAGCATTTCAACTGTATTTGAATAAATAAAGCTTGCCTGAAGATCTGAGAGTAAAACAGCCCCACTGGTCAGCCTTACAGAACAGGTAATAGTAACACACACCCTTAATCCCAATATTCATAATGACATGCACTTTTATTCCAGCATCCATACTAGTTGCCATAGAAACCAGGCAGTGCATGCCTTTAATCCCTGGTGTGCACATCTTTAATCCGAGCCCCAGAGAAGATTATAAAATGTGAGGAGACATCTCTCAGACACAGTCTCATTCTGAGATTCCTGGAGGCAGGATTGCCATTTTGGACCAAGGCTGAGATAAGAGCCAGTGGCTGGCTGCTTTGTTTTTGGGGTCTTCAAGTTGAACCCCAATTTCTGTAAGTTTTTATTATTTGTACTTCAGTGTTGGAAGAGAAAAGGGGAAAGAGAAGAAGAGGAAGGAAGGAAAGGGAAAGAGAGACAGGAAAGGAGGAGAAGAGAAGGGTGGGGAAGAGAAGGGAGGGGAGGAGAGGAAGGGAAATTTCGGAATGAAAAGTCAGGCAGGCAGCAGGTCTTTGTGTCTTAGTGAGCATGCCCACCAGCAGGGCCTCCCACCACTGTCTAAGAGAGCAAGCTCATACATCTCTGAGACCTTCCATTTCCCTAACTGGCACCCACCCCCACAGACCATCCAGCCTACTGCAAAGCCCTCCTCCTCTGGTGTAGTGCAGTTGTGCATCTGTGGAGTAAATGTTTGTTCCTCTACAGAACTGAATTTAAACATTCTCCACTGGGAAAGAAATGAGCTCTATTAACTGAAAAAAAAAAAATCAACGTTGTTAACACACAACGTATGTGATAGAATATTCAGCATCTGGGGCCCCAGAGGCCTGCTAGGTTACTAGGCGGCTCTAGAGAAATGTGTTTTAGGGGAACCCTATTGGCCTAGGCCAGATTGTATCCCCAGTTTCTATGAGTTAATCACACCTTCAAGCAGGGATGAAATCAGAATGGTACAACAGGCAGAGAAGACACCAAAGCAGACCTCAGCCAGATGCGGCATGGGGCAGGGGGAGGGGAGGGAGTCCTGTGGTATGTTAACTTTAGCATGTGTTTGCTGTGCCTTTATTCAGTACACAATCCAGCCTGGGTCCTATAGCAGCCAAGGTCAAGTACATAGTATTCGCTAGACTTCCTGGGAACCCACATTCTACATAAAACCCATGCAAGCAAAACCCTCCCTCCTTGGAGTTTCCAAAGTGCCCAGCAATCACAGACATCAGCTCCAATGACAGGAATAAACAGACATGGGAGCAACAGCATTCCAGTCCATTCTCATGCTGGCAAACACATAAAGGTGAGGGCTTGAGTCTTCCCAACTCTGAGAAGTTCAGTTCAGGCAAAGCATCAGCCTAGAAAGTGATGCACTCATTTATATGCACTGTAGGATTCAAACTGTCTGAGGGTACGGATCCTCTTACACGCAAGGATGGCATCCACACACCGGCTGCTCAGTCAATGTTTGTTAAAGGAACAGATCCAAACATCTACTACGAACATTCTAGAGCAGACCACTCTGATAGGGACTCAGACACTAAAGAGACGTCATTCTACAGATGATTTAGACCTAGACAGTGAACAAACGTCATTCTACAGAGTATTTAAAGCAGAGGAAGAAGCTAGGCCCAGGTCTATGATGACCTTGGAATCCTGCACTCATTGTGAAGCCCTGTCTCATGAAGGCGGGGATTCTTTGTACAAGGGAGAAGAATTGCTAGGTAGAAAAGTGTATACTTACTATACAGTGTGGCAGCTACAAAGACATGGGGCAACATGAACAGATTAAGGACCTCGGAAAGGTGACAGCTTAGCTGAGATCAGAAGACATGGTGTCAGGAAGGGACAGTAGAAAAAGAACAGCAAGCAAGGGGGTGAGAGAAGGCTCCATGAGATGTGGTCACCATGGGGACATAGACAGCAATTGCACACATCAAACAAGTATCCATCAAGTCAGACCATGATGGGAAACCAGATCTAGTTAGGACTTGTAGGCAACCCCAGAAACCATGACTAGGGTTTCTATACCACCCCTTCCAGCTACTCCTTCCAGAAAAAAAAAAAAAAAAATAGACATATTGCCTTTATTAACCGTACCAGTGTTTAGTTTTCAGACCTAGAAAGCAAGGACTACCTGTGTCCCCAGTTTAGTGATTAAACATTTGAGGATCTAGATGCTGAGTAACTGCTGATACAGGGTGGTAAGAGTGAGCCATACAATCCCAAGGTTGGACAGCAAGGAGAGATGCTGCAGCTGGAGAGGGCTGGTGAAGACAGGGATGGGTACGACGGAGAAGTGGGAATCAGTCCTCTACAGCAGCTGGAGAGGGCTGGTGAAGACAGGGATGAGGTACAACAGAGGAGTGGGGAGCAGTCCTCTACAGCATCTGGAGAGTGCTGGTGAAGACAGGGATGGGGTACGACGGAGAAGTGGGGAGCAGTCCTCTACATACACAAGCCTTTTCACATACTGACTTATCTTCATACTGACTCACAAGTACAACAGGACCTGGTAGCTAAGATGATGTCAAGGTGGGAGGCTGAATGTCAAGGGTCATTCTCTACCCTCAGCCTAGATGATGACTCTGGAGACCAACCAAGGTGATATGACCTAGCATATAAGATACACCTTGATTCCCTAGATTCCTCCTCCCTTCCCGTCCAGAGATCTACAGTTGTAACCTCTGGAGAACCAAAGACGGGGTCAAAAGAGGAATATGGGTACCTTCTAATGATCTGTTTAGCATCTATAATTGTTTTTTAGCCATGCTTGTCAAAAACCTCAAAGGATGTGAAGTCAATGGTTGTATTCTTGGACTAGAGACTCATGGGTAATTGTTAAAGATGGGCTCATTGGAGGAACTTGAATAGATCCCTTTCTGAATTGGGTCTGACAACTGACTTTTGACTTTTTCTTTTAAAAAGGGAGGCAGTGGACTAGAGAAATAGCTGGGCTGGAGAGATGGCTCAGTGGTTAAGAGAACTGGCTGATCTTCCATAGGACCAGGGTTTGAGTCTAAGCATCAACATCAGTAGGCTCACAACCTCCTCTAAGTCTAGCCCCAAGGAGGTCTTACACTCTCTTTTGGCCTACACACACACACACACACACACACACACACACACACACACCACACACATACACACAAAGGTGACACTACAATATCTCTTGCATCAGACTCCACAGATCCACATCTGGGCTCTACTGCCTCATCATGGACCTTTGGATGAATCCCAACATCTGTATCTTGTAAGAAAACACAAGCGTGTCCGTCCATGGGCATAATGTAAGAAGAACATGGGGATAGAGGAAGGGGCGTCTGGTCTCACTTCAGCTTGATATACAATGGTTTGCTGATATCCATGGGATGCCCACCTGTGTCTGAAGAAAAACAGTGGAGGAGGAGTGGCTGGGAGGAATGGGGGGGCCTGGGAAAGGGAGAGGGAGAGAAAGCATTGGTTAGGATGCAAAACCAAAAAAAAAAAAAATGCTATGGGACAATGGTCTGTACCCTGTCAAATATATTTTAAATAAATGTTGATTGGCCAGTAGCCAGGCAGGAAGTATAGGTGCGGTGACCAGGCAGGAAGTAGAGGCAGGGCAATGAGAATTCTGGGAAGAGGGACGCTCTTTCTGCGGTCATGACCCAGACACAGAATAAGCAAGATGTGATTGCCTTGCCAAAAAAGGTACGGAGCCATATGGCTAACATAGACAAGAATAATGGACTAATATAAGTTATAAGAGTTAATAAGAAGCCTGAGCTACTAGGCCAATCAGTTTATAGTTAATGTAGACCTCTGTGTGATTTCTTTGGGACTTAATGACTGCAGGAACCAGGCAGGACAGAAAACCTCAGACAACAAAAAATTAAAAATTTAAAGAAGGAAGAAACAGGGCACACTCACAATCTGGACAGTGAAAACCCACACTCAGAAAGTGTAAATACCTCAATGCCCAATTATCCAAAAGAAGAAGGGGGCGGGATGGCTATGACTCATGCCTATTAATCCCAGCACTCAGGAGGCAGAGGCAGGCAGATCTCTGAGTTTGAGACCAAGCTGGTCTAGAGAGCGAGTTCCAGGACAGCTAGGGCTACACAGAGAAACCCTGTCTCTTAAAATCCAGATAGATAGATAGATAGATAGATAGATAGATAGATAGATAGATAGATAGATAGATACTCATCCCTGGGTACCTATAGAGAGGTTTGTTTCATGACACTCCATGCCAAAATCCATGGAGACCAAGGTCCCTTACAGAAAATTGAGTATTCACAAAGAACCTGTGTGTCTTCCCATCCAGTTTGAACTGCCTCTAGATGACCCAGGATCCACTGCAATGATTGCTTATGAAATTATGGGAGACGGGGATAGAATCTGTTCCTATTAAATGGCACACACCTTTGATGCCAGTGCTCGGGAGGCAGAGGCAGGCAGATCTCTGAGTTCGAGGCCAGCCTGCTCTATAGAGTGAGTTCCAGGACAGCCAGGAGTACACAGAGAAACCCTGTCTTGAAAAACAAGCAAACAAAAGGCAATTTTTTAATTCAAACATTTTCAACCTTCAATTGATTGACTCCCAGAAGTAATACATACAGCATGGTGGCACACACCGTGACCACAGTGTCATGATCACGGGTCCCATGGTAGGTAAAAGACAAAATAGATCACACAAACAAAGCTTGACTGTGTGGTTTATTGACATAAAGGGAATGGGGAAGAAAAGAGAGAACAGGGGAGAGAGAGAGATGCAGAGAAAGGAGAAGAGCAAGAAGAAGAGAAAGACAGAGAGGGACAGAAAATTGCCTCCTAAGAGAAAATGGAAGAAAGGGATCATGAGTGGGCGGAGCTTGTCTTTTATAGGAACTGGGTACTGCCTGTCATGCATACAGGCACGAGGCATTATGCCAGGTTCCCAAGGGGCGGGGCCAAGGTGTGCCTCAGTACTAAAACCAGCACTTGGGAAGAGGAAGTAGGACAGCAAGAAGTACAGCGTCAGCCTGGACTACAAGAGACCCTGTCTCAAACAAGACAGGAAATGGCTCGGTGTACAAAGCCACTTCCCACCAAGCCTGATGACATGAGTTCACTCGCTAAGGTCCAGAGGGCAGAAGGAGAGAACCTACTCCCGGAAGTTGTCCTCTAACCTCCTTAAGTCCACCATGCCACACTAAGTTCGCAACTGGCCTGTCTGTTACCTGCCGGTCACGTGAACAACTTGACTACCCTAAGAAAAGCAGAGACCCGGTGCTATTGTTTGCTTGCTCCTTCAAGGTCAACGAGCAGCCACTGAAACTTTCCAAACAGGCCAGCCAGTGGCATGCTCTGGGGCTGTGCACACAGGCTTGGGGTAGAGGGGGGCATGAAAACCTGAATCATTTAACACACAGCCGCGGAAGACAATGGGTGATATTGTAGGTTGAGGAGGCTAAAACCTGAGAGCCCTGGGGACCTGGCAGCATCTCTCTCATCATGGGTCTGAAAGCCACATTCCTTCACTTCCCTGGTTGCTGCAAATCCCTCCTGCTTATTAAGCAGGTAAGACTGGTCCTTTTTATGTAGAAACAATAGGCTTTCTGCCCGACTGGGCTGGGGCCTAACAGAAAATAAAAAATTCAGCAGCTCGGAGTCTGTCACCTCCGACGTACATCTGGAAAGCATTTTCTGTTGATATAAAAATGGATGGAACATATATGTGCTTATGAAGCTGGGGTATTGATCAGAAAAACACTGAGGAGTGACGGCCACTCTGATCCCAATATCAGCTTCCAGAATGGGCTATGCATTGGTTCTAGGGCTCGCTAATTCAAATCGAGGCCAAATGCTTGCTGAACATGGCTTTATCCACACCCTTCTCTCCATAAGTACCATTTTCAAATCCCTACCAAAGCCAGATTCCATCCCATTACCCCCTACTGCCTTGGAGCCGACCTATTAAAAATCTGGCGATTCCAGCCTTCTCTGATCCCATGTCTTACTTCACTCAAAACCAGGGCTCTGACCTGAGGAGCAACAGGCATCGTCAGCAAAATGCTTGCTGTCCAAGCATGAGGGAACCTGACTTCCATCACCAGCATCAACATAAATAAGCCAGGCATGGTGGTAGCTGCCAGCAACCCAGCCTGCAAAGGTAAAGACAGACAGATGACAGGGTCTTCTTGATGGCCAGCCTATCTGGTCTAATGTGTGAATCTGAGACCAATGAGACACCCCATCTCAAACCAAAAGGGGGCCAGCACCTGAGAAATGACGCATGAGGTAGTAAAATATCCATGAGGGCCTTCGGCAGCATCTGCTCAGAGCTGGGTTTTCTGATCTGGTCAGCTCTCATCCTCTGTAATGGCTAATCTTCTCAGTCCACTTTCTGAACTCTTTCCGGTCTTATCCACTGCTACTCCTCCTGCTTCCATCCTTTGCACGGTCTGTCTGCTCAGCTGTCTCTTCGTTCTTTTAATTGCTATTCTGTGTGTATTTATTTAGGGGGTGAGGGTACACATGCCACAGTTAGCATGTGGAGGTAAGAGGGAGGGGAAAGGAAAATAGCCAGGTGTGACAGCACATGCCTTTAAAACCTGAGCTCAGGAAACAGAGGCAGGAGGATCTCTGTGAGTCTGGGGGTCAACCTGGACTACCTAGAGTGTTTCAGGCCAGCTAGGGCTATATAGTGAGACTTTGTCTTAAGAGAAGGAGGAGAGGGAAGAGGGGGAAAAGGAGAAGGAGGAGAAGGTAAAAGAGGAAGAGGAGGAAAAGAAAAAATCTTATTTTTCAGGTTTACAATTTCTGTTTTAATTTTTTAAGCTGGATTTTATTTCTTCTTTGAAGTTCTGCATCCTTCATTTTACTCTGGATCAGGTTGGTCAGTTGGTCAATTCGTCGGCTGGGTTTTGAGGCAGGGTTCATGAAGCTCGGGTTAGCCTTGGAATCACTATGGAGTGGCGGCTGGCCCCTTGTCTCCGTCTCCAAGTACTCAGATTCCAGATGAGCCAGCATGCCTAGCTCTATAACTTTTTAATCATCTTAAGAGCTTATTAACCATGAGGATTCTTATTAGATAACCCCATCCCACCCATTGAGTGATATGCACTCAGGTCCCCTATCTGCAACATTATCTTAACAACCTGTGGGTCTGTGTTGATATGTTTTCTTTTCTCTCGGTCTTCAGCCACTTGGTCTTTTTGCCATCACACCTCATAAGTTTTGGTTGGATATGTGAAAGATGATTGAGGTACAGGGCTGCTATTCGCATCCCTCTGAAGGGATAGGAGGCAGACAGACTGGTACAGAGCCACTTAGAGATGAGCACTTCCAGCTTGGGTAGGGCTGTCTAGAGCAATGTTGGCTTTACTCTTTTTGTTTTGTTTTGTTTTGTTTTGTTTTGTTTGTTTTTTGAGGCAAGCTCCCCACCCCACCTCTCTCTCTCTCTCTCTCTCTCTCTCTCTCTCTCTCTCTCTCTCTCTCTCTCTCTCTCTCTCTCTCTCTCTCTCTCTCTCTCTCTCTCGTCCTGGTTGGATCAGAATTAAGGATGTATACCAGAATGGCCTCAAACTCACAGAGATGTCCCTGCCTCTGCCTCTCAAGTGCCGGGATTAAAGACGTGCACCCCTATACCTGGCAGCGTTACTCTCACGATTTGGTGTTTACACCAGGTGTCATGGGATGCATTTGAATCCCAGCTTTAGGCAGGAGGTGGGGACCAGGGGAAAGGTTAATGAGTGAAGACTGACAGGAGCTCCAAGTCAGCATGGGTTCCAACTCCAGCAAGCTACCCTCTGACCTCCACACGTGCACTGAGGCATTCTTGTGCGCATGCACACATGTGCGTGCTCACACGAGAGAGAGAGAGAGAGAGAGAGAGAGAGAGAGAACCAAAGTAATTTTTAAAGAGAATATTAACTCCTTTCAGCACCCTTGATAATAATTTGATGGAGTAGTTAAACTCCTTGATGACCCTTGTCTGAGGAAATTAGACATTATCAGGACAAGAAGTTTTTTTTACTGATTTGGTTGGTTAGTTATTTTTCAATTGTTCCTAACTGAGCTATATATTTTTCTCTGTTCCCCTCCCTTCCTTCCCTTCCCCCTTCTACTTTCTCTCATGATCCCCACAGTCCCAGTTTTATTTCCCGTGTAGATTAGATGGTTAATTGTTTTTGAGACAGCATCTCAAAGCACACCCGGTATGTTTACCAGTATGTATACTGGGTAATATACCCGGGCTAACCTTGAACTCACAATTGTCCTGTCTCACCTTTCCAGCTGCTGCAACTGCAGGCTCCAGAAAGGCACGTGTTTCTGGAAAAGAGTGAAGGAAGGTGGGTGAGAGGGCTCAGCCACCAAGCGTCACCCACCTGACTTCAAGTCCATGTGGTGGAGAGAGAGAACTGTTTCTGAAATTTTTCATCTGACCACTATTTATGGCAAATATGCACACACACACACACACACACACACACACACACACACACGCACACATGTGAAAACTTTTTTTAATATTTTTTGTTTGTTTTTAGTAATTTTTTTCAAGACAGGGTTTCTCTGTGTAACCTTGGCTGCCCTGGAACTCACTCTGTAGACCAGGCTGGCCTTGAACTCACAGAGATCTGCCTGCCTCTGCCTCCCGAGTGCTGGGATTAAAGGCGTGCACCATCATCCAGCTGTGAAAACTTCAAGTGTAAGAAAATTCCGGTGTATATATGTTCAGGCTAGAAAGGAATCCTGATCATTCAGGGAGAACAAAGCCACTTTATTCCCTGTAAACTCTTGGCTTACACCTGGAGATGAGGGGGAGCAAGTCCTGTCCAGGGGTGCTCCCATCTCCACAGCTTCATGAGCACCCGGCTCTCAGTGCATGGAGGACAACTTCATTCTGAGCCATCTGAAATGCTTTTCCATCCGCTCCATGCCTCTGCCCACCAACAGGCAGCCTGCAGGCCTCCTGACCAGGAACACCACGGGTGCCAACGTGATTCTGGCACTGCTCACAGCTTGCTCTGCAGGCCTGGGAAAGCATGGAGCCTCAACACCACATTCATTTCCCCGTTGCCAGCACAACAATAAAACGCACTTCCCAGGGAGCAGGGGGAATTAATTACTTGAGCGTTTATTAAGTGCTTTGAAGATGAATGTGTGAACTGCTCACTTTTTTCCTTCCTTGCCCTCGGGTTTTCCTGAGCAGGACGAAGAGTCTGCAACAGCCAACTTCACAGCTTGCATGGAAAGTTCAGGGCATTTCATAAGGGCACAGGAACGTAGTAACTCTCCTGGAGTCGGCTGTGCGGGCTCGGGATAAAAAGAAAACTGCCCCGAAATGGTTCAGTCATATTCCCCTGTAACAAGTTGGAAGCTTGCACAGAGATGTTGGCCTGGTTTCTTCTTGGTCTCCAGGGAGTATCTGTCACATCTCCTATGTGCCCTGGAGCACATCAATAAAGAAAACAGAAACGTCCTCCAACATAGAATTCATAGTCCACAGAGTCAGCAGAGTGTACACAATAAACAAGAAAGACAAGTTTCACCGCACACATGTGACACGTGGTGATGAGGCGATGAATTGGAGAAGGACAGGCAGGAGATGCAGCCAGGTGTGGTGTGCATGCGAGAGATTGAGGCAGTAGGATTGCCAGGAGTTCCAGGCCAACCAAGGATGTAGGATATAGATAGCAGATAGTTAGATGGTAGATAGATAGATAAATAGATAGATAGATAGATAGATAGATAGATGATAGATAGATAGATAGATGATAGATAGATAGATAGATAGATAGATAGATAGATAGATAGGTAGGTAGGTAGATAGATACATAGATACGTAGATAGACAGACAGACAGATAGATAATAGGTAGATAGGTAGATAGATACATAGATAGATGATAGATACGTAAATAGATAGGTAGATAGATAGATAGGTAGATACATAGATAGCAGATAGATAGCAGATAGACAGACAGACAGACAGACAGACAGACAGACAGACAGATAGAAAGATAGATAGATAATTTAAAAGACCCTGTTGAAAGAGACAGAGCAATTGATATAAAAGAGAAGGGGGAAGCCTTCACTTGGTGACAGGTGGTCAGACAAAAATATCATTTGAATGAAAACATGGAAGGAGGGAAGAACAAAGGGAGGGGAAGTCACGAGGGTCTACAGGAATAGAGCTTCCCAGGGGGGCAGGGTGATGGGTGATAGAACTGAAGCAGAAGCTTTTTCAGAGAGGATCATGGAGTTCAATCTGTCTGCAGTGAAGAAAAATAAGGGACTGAAAGAATGAGAAAATATGGGTAATGGTGGACGTGGGGCTCACACATGAAGGGATTGGTGGAGGAGGCATGGACATGTATGTGGATGTATGTATGTAGCCATATAAGTGGGTGGGCAGGTAGACAGATGAATGGTTGGATGGATAAATGAGTTGGTGGGTGGATGGATGGATGGATGGATGGATGGATGGATGGATGGATGGATGGGTGGATGGACGGATGGGTAGGTGGATGAGTGGATGGGTGGATGGGTGGATGGGTGGGTGGATGGGTGGATGGATGCATGGACGGATGGATGGATGAATATGTGGAAAGGTGCGTGGGTGGGTGAATGGATACATAAATGCATGGGTAAAGAAGTGTATGAATGGATAGGTGGGTGGAAGGATAGATTCATTGGCAGGGGTGGGGAGTTTTGGTTTTATTTTCATTTTTTTCTGAAACCACTATGTAACCTAGGAAGGTCTCAAACTCATGATGAACCCACTGCCTCAGCCCCACAAAAGATGGACTTACAGATATGAGACACCATACCTGGCTTAGGTAGATGTTTTAACAGAAGTCATCAGGATTCTCGGTTGCAACCGAACTACCTCTAACGCAAGCAAAATACGATTGTTGAGGATGCTAGACCCAGAATCAACGCTTCGTTCTTGCCTGCCTGCCCCCACCTAGATTTATAGTAATCACTGGCTCTCTAAAGCTCTGAGGGGTGATGCAGCTAAAAGAAACAGAACCCAAAACATGTCTGATTTTCTCTCATTTCAACATATCCACCATGAAATCCTTTTCCATGTAACAGCCTCAGCTTAAACTTCTGGGAGGGATGCTGTGATCAGACGTCAGGACAACATGAGCATCAGAGGGACGGAAAGGGGCCCAGCCCAGAAGCCTCCGTGTTGGAAGGTGGTACTGTGAAGTTCATGGGAGGTGACTGTTTCCTAAGAAGATCTGAGACTGAGGAGAGGTCGGGGCAGTCCAGGAAGTGGACACCAAAGGGAGCAGGGCAGCCCTCCTTGGCCCTCAGCACTTACAGAAGTTAAAGCAGTTCCTGAGAAAGCACTGAGCCCTTCCCCCAAGCTAACCCCATTTCCTGGGGCAGACGCTTCTGAAGTTCTGTGCACTGACCATGGACTCTCAGTCTGCTCGTGTGCAAAAACAATTTCAAAGCAAATTCTGAGCCCAAAATAAATAAATAATAAAATGCCCCTTGGGCTTCAGAATTCTGCCACCATCCAGTTCTGTCTGTCCCCAAATGGAAAAGATAACAATAAGTTAACTGGTCTCTGTGATTTCTTCAGAGACTTTAAAATACAAATAAAATTTTGTTATTAAGAAGAGAAAAAAAACAGTGCCTCAGCATCCAACCCTGAACTCAAATTTCTGAGGATGACCTTGAACTTCTGTCTTGAACTCCTGTCTCTGGATCCCAGGTTTGAAGATTACAGGCAGATACCACACATGGTTTATGCTGTTGGTTCTGAGACACAGTTTTACTATGGGTCCCAGGCTGGCCTCAAACTCACCATCCCCCTGCCTCAGTCTCCACAGCCAGCTTGAGAAGGCTAGATTCTTCTTTATAGGCACCCTACAAGGTCGCTGAGATTTCTTTTTTCTTCAGCTTGATGTAGCTTGTTTAATTACTTACCTGCTTTTTGCTTTTGCCGTTGTTCTGATAGACACTGAAGTCCATGGGCTGAAGTCCTTTCTTCTTGTGTTGGCTTCCCCGTGAGTCACCAGCACAGTGACAGCCACAAGTGGACGTTTAATGAGATCCTACATTTATGAGAGGGTAGATGGCATCTTCAATGCTTACACTTAGGAAACTAACGTTGAATTGGAGGTTCAAGACCAGCCTGGAGTACACAACAAGACCCTACCTCAAAAATAAAAGTGAATAGGCAGGGGCTAGAGATGGAGCTGTCGGTAGAGGGCCTAACATGCCGGAAGCGCTGGGTTGGGTCCCCAGGACTGTATAAACAGGACGTGGGGATCCCACGCTAATGCTTGGGAATTGGAGACAGAAGGATCAGAGATATTCAAGGTCATTCTCTGCCTCATGGTGTGTTAGAGGCTAACCTAGGCTACATGTTAATAAATACATCCTTCTCCACCTTCCTGGGGTAGGGAGTTGCAGGCCTTTAAAATATGATTATTTGGGGACCAGACTCTGGGTCTGGCTTGTGGCAGAGCCTGAAGTATACTCCTAAACACCCCTGGTGCCACAGTTCCTTCCCTGGGGCAGAAAATATCAAGGCTAATAACTCAGCTGATAAATGGAAGACTGGGCGGAGGGAGGCAGAGATGGTGGTTATTAAGTTCTGCCTGATGCGTGGATGAAAGGCCGTGTTTGGAAGGATTAGGACCATTAAGGATGAGCTGGGTCTGGTTCTGGCTTTAGCCAGGGGCTGGAGAAGGCCTCGGGAGCACTGTTCATAAAAGTGCCGCTAGAGAGGCGAGCTGGGACACACGGACACTGTCATTAACCTCCGATCACCAGTTCCTGGCCTTCTACCAGGAAGAAAATGGTCTGTGCCGCGCCCTGAGAAGGATCTCATGGACTCAGGGACAAGTGTCCTGGCTCCTAGCTCCTGTTTGCCGTGTGGCTTCTTCCCCAGGAGCTGAGCACCCACCACATACCCGAGTTCATCCCACCCATGGTGCCTAACAGACTGCTGTAGCAACGCTCTCTAGGGGCCAGCTCAGGACCACCTATTTTAAAGCTTAAGAACCTGAGACTCGGGGAGATGATGCAATGGCCAGCCAAAGACAGACTCCAGCTCCCATATCAAGGTCCAAAGCTAGGCTCTTCCAGTCAAGAACATGACCGGCCAGCCAGATACTGGCAAAAAACAAATTAAAATAAATAAATAAGAGGTAGAATCAAAGGCCTAGGGAATCTCGATCTTGACCTCACACTTTCCTTCCTTGGCTGAAGAGACAGCTCAGTGGTTAAGAGCACTTGCTGCTCTTGCAAAGGACCCCAAAGCCAGTCCCCATTGCCCAGAGCCAGCCCATGGCAGGTGGTTCACAGCCACCTGTAACTCCAGCTCCAGGAGATTCAATGCCACTGGCTTCCGTGGGCTTCTTCACTCTTGTTCACACACCCACACACATGTGCACACACCTACACATATTAAAATAAAGAAATAACACCCTCCCCCCGCCCCCGTTCTGTGATGGCTAATCTTGACTAGGTTAAAAAAAAATCACCATAGAAATAGACCCCTAGGCGTTTCTGTGATGCAGGCTCTAGATTAGATGAACCGAGCTGAGAGCACCCACCATAACTGTGGGCATCTCCATGCTTTGAGATGGGTTTCCGGAGAGGGGAAAGTGAGCTGAGCACCTGCCTCTCTCTCTCTCTCTCTCTCTCTCTCTCTCTCTCTCTCTCTCTCTCTCTCTCTCTCTCTCTCTTCTTCCTGACTGCAGATGCCATGTGTCAGCTCATCATCATCCTGCCTCTACACCTTCCCCTTGATGATGGGTTGAACCCTCAAACTGTGATGCAAAACAAACCCTTCCCTAAGTTGTTTTTGCTATGGATTTTGTCTCAGCAGCGATGAAATAACTAGTATATCTCTTAGCAGAAGCACAATAGCTCTTGCTCTTGGGACCTTTAGGTCCCTACCCCCTGGAGAGAGGTCCCAAGCACATCTTTTGGAAGAATTTTCCAACTTTCAGATGGTCATAGAGCCAGAAAGATGGGTCTTTGCGCAGATTCAAGAACACCGGGGGTTTTCTTACATCTTTGAATATCTTTTTTATTGCACTTGTTTGTTACTGGGGGATTTAAGAGTACTATGGTGCACATGCAAAGGTCAGGTGACAGCCCACAGGAGCTGACTCTCTCCTTTTGCCATGAAGATCCCCGAAGCTGAACTCAGGTCATCAGGCTTGGAGGCAAGCACCCTTTGCCCACCGAGCCATTTCCATAGCCCTTGGCACTCAGCCACATACCTTGCTATCACATGTTGCCAAGTCTATTGGGAGCACTCCTTGATAAGAGCCATGCTATCTGAGATTCCACATAGGGCTTTCTAGATCTCGAGAGTCCTGTCTTAGTTTACCCAACTGTAGTACGGACACGATTGATTTCCTCACAGTTAAGAACGTGAAACACTTCTCTTCCACCTTGAATTTCGCTCTTTATGATTGCATCCTAAAGATCTTAGGCAGGACTCTACTGATTTCTGTCTTCCTTCCTTCCTTCATTCAGTTAGTGGTTATTGAAATTACTTCATGTCCTGTGGCACAATCATCCCTGAAGAAGATAGGGTCAAGAGCAAAATAAATATATACATGTATGCACACAGGGTCGATAGACCCCTTCTGTGATAAAAACAGAAAATGGGCTGGAGAGATGGCTCAGCGGTTAAGAGCACTGGCTGCTCTTCCAGAGATCCAAGTTCAATTCCCAGCACCCACATGGTGGCTCACAACTATCTACAATGGGATCTAAGGCCCTCTTCCAGCACACAGGTATGCATGCAGAAAACTCATATGTGAAATAAAGCTTAAAAAATAAAAATAAATAAAAAATAAAAAAGGGAAAACAGATAAAAACCTTTTTGGTTTTTTTTTTGATGTTTTGTTTGTTTTGTTTTGAGAGATCTGTGAATCAAAGTTTGAAACAGGAAGGGCTGTGATGTCACAAAATGAAAAAAGAACTGAGTTGCCTGGGAGTATTTTAAGAGTAGCATTTTAAATTTATTTACACTGTGGTGTGTGTGTGTGTGTGTGTGTGTGTGTGTGTGTGTGTGTGTTCATACTTGTGGATGAGAGTGTCATGGTGCCTGTGTGGAAGTCAGAGGACATCTAGGGCATCTCGAAGGAGTTTGTCCTCCCCTCCCATGTGGCTCCAGTGACTGAACTCAAGTTGTCAGGCTTGGTGGCAATCTCAATGAGCCAGTGAGCCATCTCTCCAGCCCATTGTTTCAAGAGTAGCATTTTTGCTTTTGTTGTTGTCTGTAAACTTTATTTAATGTGACATTGCCCGTGTTCCCACCCATTACCTCTGTGTTGAGGGAGGGCTGCAGAAAGCCCTTCTGGCCATCCTCCTCCTTCCTCCATTTCTCCATCTATAAAATGGCATTAATGATAACCCCAAGAATAGCATCCACTAATGATCTGAGGACTCTAAGATGCTGTGTGCACTCTAAAAGGTAGGATGGGGCCATGGCCTGAGATGCACTTTCTGCCTGTGAGATACTCAGTTTCTTCATGCTCACGGAAGCCTAAGATGCATGAAAAGCCAGCCCAGCCTCTGGGAAGAAGCCACACAGGCATTGGAAGGGCACAGATCCCGGAGTGATGGGCCAAATGTCGAGAGGGGATGATGTTGCGTGTGCCTTTATGTCCGGGTCACTTGCTCCAGTGTAGCCTGGCAGCTCCCAACTGAAAGTTACTGCCATCTGCTGCATGACCTCAATCCATGTGGTCCCACGAGAACTGCAACAGGCGGCCCCAGCGGGCAGGCTGGCACCAACAGAGGCTGGAAATGGGTCACCTCCGGGAGCCTCCAGTTTGATCTGAGCATTGGTGTGGGGACAGGGTGTGAACGGGGAGAGGCCTAGACCCCACCTATGAATAACTGTCAGAGTCGAGATTGTTGCATCAGGATCAGGAAGGAAGCATCCAGATCATAAAAGCCACGTTGCATGTGTCACGTGACACCTGCCCTTGCAGGAGCAGGATAACCAGCAGAGCATCATGGGTTAAACTTCGCATGTTAATAACAGCTTCAAGGTGGACAAGGTATACCTCTCTGAATCTAGTACTTAGAAGGTTGAGGCAGGAGAACAAGAGTTCAAAACTAACCTGGGCTACAAAGTGAAATCCTGTAGATAATGGTGGTAGTAGTAGTGGTGGTAGTAGTAGTGGTAGTAGTAGTATAAATAACAATAACAGGTGCTTTGGGCAGAAGAGATGGCTCAGTGGACAAGGTGCTTGCTGAGCAGGCATAAGGACCCAAGTTCAATCCCCAAGGAAGCTGAAGACAGGAGGATCCTCGGGCACCTGCACACACATGAACATACTTATGCACATATGCATACTCACACTGCACATGCATACAAACACACACAAATAAAATAATAACATTGGGCTGGAGAGATGGCTCAGTGATTAAGAGCACTGACTGCTCTTCCAGAGAACCAGAGTTTAATTACCAAAATCCATGTGGCAGCTCATGGCTTTAACTACAGTTCCGGGAACCTAACACCCTCTTCTGGTCTCCACAGACACCTGCATTCACATGCACATACCCACACAGGTACAAACACATACACACAATTTAATTGTTTAAATCTGCATATAATAGTGGATAACTAGAACTCATAATGTGTATGCCCATCCATTGGGGAATAGCTAATAGGTGAGGTATATTCATTCAATGGGGTGCTATACAGCATAAAAAAATACTAATAAATAATGCACTATAGTACTAATAAGAAAAATATTGTAGGAATATTGGTAACCAGAATAAAATGAAATAAACAAAACATGTAGAATATCTGGTAGGAATCAATCAATGCAAAAATACTAATATCAAAACTATACCATTTCTCCATCTGTTCCTCCCTCTGTGTGTGTGCGTGTGTGTGTGTGTGAAAGAAAGAAAGAAAGAAAGAAAGAAAGAAAGAAAGAAAGAAAGAGAAAAGATAGATTTGTTCCAATTATTCCATCGATTAAGGACCCTTTTGAGCAAAATCAAGTGGTGTGCCCATTTGCCTGAGTTTGTGCCTAAGAAATGTGGGCTGATGCAGAGGCTGTACCTTACAGGATGGGCCACAAAAAAGCAATTGCCTCCACAGTCAGTCTGCTACCTGATTTCCTGCATACACACACACATGCGCACACACACAAATGCACATGCACATGCACACATATACACATATGTGTGCAAATGCACAGACACACACACATACATACACATGTACAGACACATGCACACATACAGGCAAATGCACAGGCACACATCACACACACACACACATCTGCTTCCTAAAAACATCCCCCAGACCTTTCAGAGCAAAGCTCGAGATCTACTAGTACAATAAAATTACGTTATCTTTCTTTAATCTGTGTATGTGATGGGTACAATTACATTATCTTCCTTTAATCTGTGTATGGGGGTGCATCTACTGAGGTCAAAGAACAACGTCACATGTCAGTTCTATCTTGTTTTCAGACCAGGCCTTTGTTGGCCTTGGTGCTGGATGCTGACACACCAGGTTCTGAGGATTGGTCCACTTCCGCTCCTTGTCCCACCAACCAGGCTCTCTGTGAGACTCTCTCTAAAGGAGAAGGAAGACAAGGAGAAGAGGAGAAGCCATTTAACATTGCCATTACACTTCAAAGCTAGACCCTGCTGACCACGGTAGTTCACGCACCTTTAATCCCAGCACCAGGGAGGCAGAGGCAAGAGCATGTCTGTGAGTTTGAGGCCAGCCTGGTCTACATTATGAGTTTCTGGCTAAAGAGGGCTCTATCAAAAGACCCTGTCTCCAAAGGTGGGGAGGGGAGTGGAAGACTGGACCCTAAGATGGCTCAGGACCTAAAGGTGCTTTCTGTCAAGTCTGAGGACCTGTGTTCAATCCCCACGACCTACATGGTGGAAGGAGAGAACATACCCCACACATACAATAAATAAATAAAATTTAGATCAAAGTGAAAAGAAAAGAGAAAGATAGGTAGTTACATAAAGCAATCCATTTTTGCAGTGTTTTGTTTGGGGGAGTGCTGGGAATTGAACCTAGGGCTTTGTGCCCGTTTGGAAAGTGCTTCGTCACTGAGCCGTATTCCCAGACCTATTTCTGCCATTTCTAGAACAATGCTGGGGCCCTGCTGCAAGAGAACCAGCTACCCTCTTCTGGAGTCGGCTGATTGATCGATGGATGAGTGCATGATGCCCCACCCAGAGGCCTAATAGCTGCGGGAGTCAGGAGGGCGCCATAAATAACACACTAACCAGGAGTGATGCTGAGGCCAGGAATGCCCCAGCGGCAGAGCTCTGAGCTCTGAATAGGCTATGAAACCGGATCCCTGCCTGCCCTCTCTCCCAAGAAGGTGCCTGGAAAATCTACAGCCGGGCACACTGGCAGAAACATAGAGGTGAAGGGCCTTGGGTCAACCAGAACCCTCAGCCCACATCCCACCGGCCACCGCATATGCTTCCGGCTGCCCCTGCCAGCTGCTGCCAGAGAGACGTACCCCTGCCCCGCCCCCCTGTGAACAACCGGGCTGCGTGCATGCTGCCTCTCGTGTTTTGGCAGGCCTGTGAGGAAAGCTCGCAGAGCACCTGCTCCTGGGGTGTGTGCAGGCTCCCCCGCTTTCCCTGGGCCCTGAATGATCCTTGGACGTGCCCTGGGCCCTGGCCACGGTTTTTTTTTTTTTTTTTTTTTTTCAGTAATCAGTGCAACGAAGCCCATCTGCTGCTTGTGGGGGGTGGGGCCCCAGGCAAGTCTTGCCAAGCATGAGCCCTTCCAGAGGAAGAGGTGGCTCAGCCAGAGAATCTGGGAAGTATAGGCCACCTCCAAGACTCAGCTAGAGTCCCTCTCTGCTCAGGGATCCTTGCCTGGCCTCAACCATTTCTCCTCTGCCTCCACCCCTGAGGACTGGGGATGGCGATTCTGTTTGTATCCTGTATGAACTGCTTTTGCCTGCTGAAGAAACAGAGGGCCCTCCAGCCAGGAGAGATAGCTAGTCAACCCTTCTGCTAACAGGTTCTTCTCTTGGGACTGAGTCTCATGTAGCCCAGTAGCCCAGGCTGGCCTCAAACTCTCTATGTAGCTGAGAATGAATTAAAGTCCTGATCCTCTGGCCTCCACCTCTTAAGTGCTGGGATTAGAGGCGCTGGAGATGGAACCCAAGACCTCGTTCATGCTAGGCAGGCGCTCCAGCAACTGAGCCACAAACCCAGCCCTTTGATAATCTTCCTGGAATTCTGACTGAAAGCTTGGAACAATCTCTGTCTGTGCACACCTCTGCCATTATGGGAGGACTTTCGGGGACAGCCTCTACTGACAGAGTTACTATGTGATCCATCAGTCCATGACAACAGGAGCCAGGGGTGGTAGTGCCAACCTGGGTTTCCATCAGTTGGGGGTGTGAGAAAAAGAAACAAGAGTTCGAAGACAGGGGCTAGGGAAGGGCCCAATCCTAAGGACCTGAGTTCAAATCCCTAGGACTCAGGCCAAAAGTCAAGTGTGATGGTTATACCTGTAACCCAAGTAATGGGGGAGGCAAGAGGAGATAGGGGGTTCCTGGAGTTCCCTGGCCAACCAGTCAGTTTAAATGGTGAGCTTCGGGTTCCGTGAGAGACCCTGTCTCCAAGAGTGAAGCGGGACAACAGAGTAGTCGTCAATCAAAATGCAGGGTTGTAGAGCCCGGTCCCTCCGCGAAATGGCCCTGCATCTCAAGGAACATTGTAGAAGAAAAGATGGGAGAAAAACAAAACAAAACAAAATGTAAGAACCAGAGGATCATGTCATTCGCTATTAGGTCGCGTCCCCAAGTAATATCAGAAGCTACACACATTAATCTCACCAACTTGATGGCTTAAACATGAACTAAACAAGGAAGACTCCAATGGACATGCCGAGTGGACAGACAGGACAGAACCCACAGCCTTATGAAGAGCTATAGGGAGCTAAGGAACATTGGGAGCAGAAGAGTTAGGGGAGTTCCCAGGGTAAGAGTACACCGATTGCTTGCCCAAGGCCAAGTGGTCATCCCTGAAAACATCCACACGAGGAACATTCTAAGTACTGAGTAGGTTATATTTAGGAATATATATGTAGACACACACACACACACACACACACACATGTGCATGCAATAGCAATTAGTGAAAAAAAAGAGACCACCAATTTGAAGGCGAGTAAAGAGGGGTATACGGGAAGGATGGGAGGGAGGAAAGGCAAGGTTTCTCTGTAGCTTTGGAGCCTGTCCTGGGACACTCTCTGTAGACCAGGCTGGCCTCCAACTCACAGAGATCTGCCTGTCTCTACCTCCAAAATGCTGGAATTAAAGGCGTGCGCCACCACTGCCCAGCTATTTTTTAAGTTAAAAAAAATGCAAACCGGGTGGTGGTGGCACATACCTTTAATTCCAGCACTCAGGAGGCAGAAGCAGGCAGATCTCTGAGTTCGAGGCCAGCCTGGTCTACAGAGCTAGTTCCAGGACAGGCTCAGAAGCTACAGAGAAACCCTGTCTCGAAAAATAAACAAATAAACAAAAAAAGCAATTGCAATTGAGGAAGACATCTCAATATCAACCTCTGACCTCCACACATGCCAAGTACAAGTACACACACACTTGCTTACACACAAAAAATTCAACAACAGCCTGAGCTACAAGAGAGATCCTATCAAAAAAGCAAAAAAGAGCCGGGCAGTGGTGGCACACGCCTTTAATCCCAGCACTCGGGAGGCAGAGGCAGGCTGACCTCTGAGTTCGAGGCCAGCCTGGTCTACAAGAGCTAGTTCCAGGACAGGCTCTAGAAACTACAGGGAAACCCTGTCTCGAAAAAACCAAAAAAAAAAAAAAAAAAAAAAAAAAAAAAAAAAAAGCAAAACAGAGGAGAGGAGCAGAGAGGGAGAGGGAGGGAGAGAGAGAGAGAGAGAGAGAGAGAGAGAGAGAGAGAGAGAGAGAGAGAGAGAGAGAGAGAGAGAAAGGGGAGGTCAGAAAAGGGAGAAGGAAGAAAAGCAAGGGTTTGGAGGAGGAGGGGAGAAAGAGGAATGGAGCTGAATTTTTCCATGATTGTTCATGAGCATATTTGTTGACAACAGCCAAAAACTGGAAACAACAGACAAATGGATAAACAAAACGTGTAGTAGCCACAGCACAGACTATGACTTATCCATCAAAAAGCAAACAAGTGTCAACAAAGAGAAAATTCAAAAAGGTTGTGCTAAATCAAAAATGCCACGCACACAGTGGGACCACAATAAATAATTTCGTTTACCTAAAATATCTAAAACAGACAGATCCATATAAAAGCAGGCTGTGATTCCCAGGGGCTGAAGAGAGGGCGGGGAGGGGGAAGATTTTGAGGAATGAGGTCCTGTTGGGATTAGATAATGGTGTGGCTACATTGTTCTGAGAATGTAGGAAATGTCACTGAAACATTTCCTTTAAAACAGGCACCTCTGGGTCAGGTTCTCACCTCGATGAGAGAAGAAGCTCTGAGACCTGGAACCATGGCCCTATCCCTGGTCCTACCACGTCAGAGTAAGAGTGACCCTGGTGTTGTAGACCTGTTGCCCCAGCTCCTGGAGACTTTGAGACAAGAGGATCACAAGTTCTGGCTCTGTCTGGGGTGTAGAGTGAGTTCAAGATCAGGTCGGACACTGTCTCCAAATAAACAGTCAACAGAATGCTGAGGTTCGTTTTAGCTCTATGGCAGAGTGCTTGTCTGGCATATGGATCTGAATTGATTCCCTAATTGCCAACTGTGTGGGAACCTCAAGACTTAGAGCAACATTATGCTCTTCTTTTATGGGTGGGAAAATGAAGACCCCCCCCCCCCAGGAGAATAAGAAGTGGCCTCCTGTCCCAGCTCTGGAAGCCACGCCAGTGTCTGCAGATCCCTTCTCCTGTATCCATAATTGGTGGTACATTCTTGCTATGCAGCCCAGGCTGACTTTGAACTTAACCCTCCTGTCTCAGCCTCCAAAGTTCTGAGACTACAGACATGTACCCGCAAATTGAGCATGATGGTTTTTTTTTTTTTTTTTTTGGTTTTTCGAGACAGGGTTTCTCTGTAGCTTTGGAGCCTGTCCTGGAACTAGCTCTTGTAGACCAGGCTGGTCTCTAACTCACAGAGGAGATCCGCCTGCCTCTGCCTCCCAAGTGCTGGGATTAAAGGTGTGCGCCACCACCGCCAGGAAAGCATGACATTTTTAAAAAGAAAGCAGTTACCCACATACCACTTAGTCTACTGCTGAAAACTTGGCGGGGTAGTTGCTTGTGTTCCCGGTGCATCTTCAGGTCAAACAGCTATGAGAATAAAATATACTGCTCTCCATGACTTCAACTGTTAGGATCACGTCTCACACGGACCTCTAAAGAGACATGAGAAAAAGGACAGAAGGAGGGAGCTTGTGCAGGGGACTCACCTGGTTGGGAGAAAGATGAGAAGCAACACGGGCAAAGACATGTCAAAATATATTCATATAAGGCTGTGTGGGGCAAGGAATAGTGGTGCACACCTTTAATCCCAGCACTCAGGAGGCAGAGGCAGGTGGATCTCTGAGTTCAAGGAGAACCTCATCTACATAGTAAATTCCAGGATAGCAGGGGCTATGTAGAGAGACCCTGTCTCATGTGTGTGTGTGTGTGTGTGTGTGTGTGTGTGGTGTGTGTGTAGGCAGATGGTTCAGCAGGTAAAGCCACTTGCTACCAAGCCTGAGTGTCACTCCAGGCCATTACGGTGGAAGGGGACAATTGCCTCCAACCGCTTCCTCTGACAGTCACACGGGCACCGTGACACACTCACACCATAAACAAATGCATTGATTAAAAAGTTAAAGTAGTCGTAAAAATATAAAACTTGTCACAACCATTTGGTTTTTTTTTCCTAAGAAAAAGGAAACACACACACAGACACACATGCACACAAAGAATTGATTTTATTACCCCATCTTGGTGAAGAAAATGTGAGCTGGACAGCCTTAAAATAGATGTTTGCTTTCCTCTGAAGTGAGCGGGTTTCGGGAAAGATGTTAAGGGAATAATCCCACAGGTGGGGCAATCACGGATAAGGCAGCTCAGAAGAAACGTGACTACGTGAGGTTCTTGCCGGATGGCAGCTGGGACGTTCAACAGTCTTATGACAAGCAGGCGGCTCCCCCTCTCCCATCAAGGCTATTTAGGGGTCTAGCCTAAAACACACCAGACGCGACTGGCAGAGGGACAGGTGGGGCCTTCTGAGGCCGGGTCTCTGGGGAACACGGAGGTTGCTGTGTCCAACACAACTGTGGATCCAAGGCTTTGTCTGAGGACTGCTGATTTCCCAGCATCCTCCGCGGTCTGCACAGAGTCCACCCCCCAATGCTCGGAGCCTGACTGCGAAGGACTCTGAAGAAGGGTGTAGCTGTGACCTCATACTGTCCACATTTAAACCATGTCCCCAAAACACTCCGTAATGGAAGCGCGGTGGCACACTCTTATGTTGGTGGAATTTGAGGCCGTGTGACAGGTGTCCGGGGAGAGACATTTCTGGGAGCCAAGGACCTGGCAACATCTTCCAAGCACACCCCTGAGGCAGCTGCCCAGTCCCTCATTTGGACAAGCATGCAGTTTTTATCTTGAGTAAATAAATTTGGGGACAGACAAGTTCAGCCCCACAGAGCTCGCTAAGAGCCCCCAAGATCTCCAAAAGTCCTACTGCCGGGCACTCTCCCCCAAGTTCAAACGCTCACTGCATCAGCCGGAGGACTGAGTCCGGAACCAGACAGCTGACATTGGGTCGGGTCTTCCTTCCCAGCTGTGTTGCTGAGGGCGTACCTCTGAACCTCTCTGGGTTTCTCTCAAAGTCCTGATCCTCAGTAAGTGAATAACTCCACCCTGACAGGTTTCTCTTTGGGAGCGAACATGACGCACAGTAGGCGGTGCTTAACAGGCTGGAGAAGGAACTATTTACTTTTTCAACTCTTTATTTTAGGCATTTTTAAGGATTGTGTATCCTTATTTTATGCGTATGAGTGTTTTGCCTGCATATATATCTGTGCTCCAGTTGAGTACAGCGCCCAAGGAGGCCAAAAGGGGGTGTCAGATTCCCTGGAACTGGAGTCAGAGGTGGCTGTGAGCCACCATGGGGGGGTGCTGGGATTCGAATCCAAGTCCTCTGGAAAGAGGAGCAGTTAGTACTGTTCAGAGCTGAACCATCTCTCCAGTCCCTTTTTCAGAGACAGGGTCTCACATATCCAGGCTGGATAGGAACA